>NC_068982.1:168862935-168876001 GCF_001194135.2 Octopus bimaculoides
CTTGTGCCTTTATTAGAAAGGATTATTATTACTATTATTATCATTGTTGTTGTTGTTATGAAGGTGGCGAGCTGGCAGAATCATTAGCATGCCGGGCGAAATGTTCACCGGTATTTCGTCTGTCTTCGTGTTCTGAGTTCAAATTCCGCTGAAGTCGACTTTGCCTTTCATCTTTTCGGAGTCGATGAAATAAGTGCCAGCTGCGTATTGGGGGTCGATGAAATCGACTATCCTCTTCCCCTAAATTTCAGGCCTTGTGTCTATTGTAGAGAAGATTATTATTATTATTGGTGGTGGTGTCGGCGGTAGCAGTAGTAGTAATATTTTTTTAATTTTTACAATTTAGTCAGAGAAGGAAGGCTCAGTTTCTATACCTCTCTTCAACGCCTTAGAGACTGGAGTGACGATTGGAGGAAATTAAGCTCTGGCCGGAGAAACTCGGCACGAGTACTTTCAACAGAGTGGATTCCTACAGAGACAGAGTTCATGTTTTAAAGTGGACGATAGATTAAGTCTACCACCCAAAAACCAGAGTGGTCCTTTCAACGGGAACCTTTCTTCTTGCACACGACAACTGTCTACCTAATTTCCTTTGCATATCAAGTGAATCAAATTTAGACAAATGCGTAGCTATGGCAAGAAATACTTTCTCTAAATGCCACATAGTATAATGGAGCCTGGAATCGCGTAGTTGTGAAGCAAGTTTTTAAGCACACAACCTTACCTGCGTTCAACGTGTTTGTGTCAGTGACCCTCTCTTTAATACAAAAATATTCTTTTCTTTAATAATGATGAACTGGTTGTCTCTAACTGCGTTTATTATATTACTTTTATCATCTGACATCTGAAGAAGATAAAATGCGTGAATGAATTGAGTGTTATATTAGCGACTATTCAATCTAAATTCAAAAACTTTGCAGTCATTTCGTTCTTACATGTTTCATCCTAAATTTCATTTGTGGAAAATACAAAGATGGCGTAAAACTTGCAATCTATTACTGGAAAACGTATTATTTATCATTCGCTTACAAAAATTGCAAAAAATAATCTACAAAATGGATCATTGTGCAAGACTTTGATATCATGAAGCTATTGAAAAATAGAATATAAAATAAGTATCTGAAGCAATTCTCTATCCCATCCAGTATTAATGAGTATCATTATTGTATTAGATTTTCTACAGACGAAATCTTAGATAAAATTAAGCTTAAAAATTGACTTTTCCTGCTAACGATTGTCGTACAGTTGGTATGAAACCCGAATCAAAGCTTGCTGATAGTTATTTCACTTTGTTCTTAGGATTACTAAGCAATATTATAAACTCATAAATGTTTGAACAATCTTGGCACTTTAGAATTATAGGAAGCTGGCAATACGAATCGTTGACTGAATTGTTTTTATGCATAAGAAACGTATTCAATGTAAACGAACATCAACTGGGAAGAGAAATGAACTACAAACTTGAAGCATATAAACAGGAAGGGCTCAGTCTTGTGTGTGTGTGTGTGTGTGTGTGTGTGTGTGTGTGTGTGTGTGTGTGTGGAGACAGTAGCTTTCTTGTGTTTTACTTTTAGTAAATTAATTACAATCGAGCATATGTTTTCCTTGAGTACGTCCATTGCTGAGTTTCATAAATCGAAGACTTTCTAAATTTTGCATTTCAATTTATTTTCTTAAATTGATTTCTTTCAAGAGTTTTCAAGTTTTTTTCTTTATTAACTTTTATGAAGTAAGTCAGCTGTAAGCACATTTCCCCAGTAAATAAATGCTGCATTGACTAATTTCATGCTAGGTTTTGAAACTTTAATAATAATAATAATAATAATAATAATAATAATAATAATAATAATAATAAAATGGTCAGAACACTTGATACGAAGATTTTTTGTTTATATGTAATTTTACAAGTTGAAACTACAACTGTAATATTAGAACTGTAGATTGGCAAAATAATTATAGCGTCTAGGAAAGTCCATTTAGTATTTAGTTACCTCCCTTTGCGTTCTGAGTGAACAATCTCAGCGATAAGATTTCCTTTTAATTTCTGAGTCAATAGAATAATATGCCAGTCAAGTACTGAAATCAGTTAGATCGATTATAGAGCTTTCCACAAAAATAGAGAATGTTATTTGACATTATACACATCAAGCTGAGACAGAAAAATAGTAACAAACCTCCTGACGTCAAGAGGCCTCTTGCTCTATGTTAGGTCTCAGATGGGTGCTTACATTGTCAAATATCATTTATATTAAAATGTTAGTCGTTAATTCATAATTTATTCAAATTGTGATGTTGAATGTTTCAGATAATTAATAAAAAAATAAAATAAAATGCTTAAAATGTTACGACGTTTACAATATTTCAAATACCTGTTACTTAGTTGCAATTGATACGCTAGCTGCTAGTTTCAATTTAGAAATGTTTAAGAAAAATAATCTTTTAAATCAAACGAATTCTTGTAGTGTGATATTCCGATGCAAGTAAACAATGAAAGCAAAACACAACCGCACAAAAAAAATGAAAGAAATAAAGGAAAAGTTTTTGTAGAAGTGCCATTTATTGTGTTCTTTAGTTTCGTATAAAATGATGGCAACACGTTTCGTGACAGTTAGTAAGAATCGACTGAATGGAGTTATAAATTGCTTGTTTTCTGTAAAACTCTTCTTTTCCATCTTCTGACATTTACCACTATTGTTAATAACGGATAGACTTCCTTTTTCGTGTTCAAATCACATAACAGTTCTCTGCATGTCTTCCTAACATTTAGTTTACAATAATAAAGTTTACAGACTGTACGAAATTTAGACGAAACTGTTTTGTTTTTGCAAATGTTTCGTATTTGTCTAAAAGTTGATAGGATTAGTGATTTTGAATTAAATGATATTTCATTGTTTGTTTTACCAAATATCTTAATCAAGACAAGACAAAATAGTTCCATTTCAACTACATCTTCGTCTTCATTTTCTCAATTTTTTATTGCATTTCTTCTTCTTCTTCTTCTTCTTCTTCTTCTTCTTCTTCTTCTTCTTCTTCTTCGTTATCACTATCACGATCTTTTTCTTCTCTTCCTTTTCATCTTTTACTTCTTTTTTTAAAATCTTTTTGCAGAAACAAGTGGCTTCCCACGCGGTCAGCAAGTTAATCATTGCTAATAGACAAAGAAACCATTTTCATCACTCATTTTCATTAAGACACCAAATATTAAACATTCGTATTAGTACTTCACAACATAATTGCGTGAGTGTGTGCGCCCGTGTGTGTGTGCACGCGCGTGCGTGCATATGTATTTGTGTGTGTGTGTGTGTGTGTGTGTGTGTGTATGACAAACACGCGCACATACAAATACACGCATAGCACACAAACATGTATTTGTAGGTAAGTAAATAAATAGGTAGGTAAGTAAATAAATAGGTAGGTAAGTAAATAAATAGGTAGGTAAGTAATGCTGTGAATAATTTAGTTTACAACTGAAATTGATAAATACGATTCACCGAGTAAAAGAAATTTCAATAGAAAACCTCTAGAGGATGGATGTACAAAATATCTCACCACTAACATCGATTAAACTTTCGAAATAATTCCCAACTCGCGTGTCAAATGTATGCACACAATGACATTCAAAATCACCTGACATCGCTATATTTCTTTGGGCGCCATGATTCTATGACTGAATTCATTATGAAACATCTTCAGAGAGAATTAGGCACAGATTCTTATTAAACATCCGGCGATCTCTAGCAGCCGAAAATTTATGAGAGCAGCAAAAAGTTACGGAACCCCTTGCTCTAAGTTTAACATTTTACAATGATGCCAAAATTAAATAAAATTTTAACTTATGAAAATTTTAAATTATATTTACTGAATAATAACTTCTTCAGTAACCGGTACAGTTGAAATTAGAAAAGATATTTTACTGTGTAAATTGCAGAGAAAAAATAGTGATAGAAAACTGCTGAAGAATGTCCAAAGGGAAATATTCCATAATTAATATCGAATAATCTCTTGAAATATGCTTCAGCTTTCATAACAGGTGTATCTTCATGATAATGTTCCTAACATAGTTGTTTCTGCATGCATTATGAGTCAAGAGCTGAATATATGATCTGTGTGTGTGTGTGTGTGTGTGTATGCGTGTGTGTGAGATCATATGGTGCTACACTGGGTAAGAAACCGCATCGTTTGCAGTCCTGAACTCTTTCTGACAATTACCACCAGGAAAACCGTTGCATAATCACGACTACCCATCATGCCGCATTCGTTTATTATTACACATCCCAGACTCCCATCTCCTCCATCCTATGCCAATCGAATGCTCAGAGCCTCGCCACTTTTAAACTAATTATTCCTAGTAAGACACGCGTTTCACTACTGACCAATTCGAGATAGCTATGCAGATGAGATAAATCATACTCTGAAATATTTCCTTTACGTGCTTTACACAGAGCTTATTATAACCAAAATCACCCAAGTGGTTCACCCTTAGTTGTACTATTGCAATATTCTGCAAACAATATCTAGGAAAAAATTACTCATATCTACTAACTGGCTGTTCTTTTATCTCCCGCACTTCAACTCATTTAGAATACCATTATAAAATAAAAGTCGACTCCATATTTTCTTACCTCTCAAATAGCAACCGAAACTATATGTCCTTTATCAAAAGGTTCCCTATTCCCCGCTCATCAACCAGAGTAATGTCGACGCCATTTATTTTTCAATGAAGTCATTTTGAACGAAGTTATTTTGAGAGAAACCTTATGAACTGTTATGTCTCAACGCTACTGATATCTAGCACCTTCGGATGATATCTACTCAACCGCTACACAACTGCTACTCGACTGCTACTCAGCACACCTACCACGGCCAGACTACCTCTATTTATATGTCTTGGGAGATCCTACTTCTTCGCCTGGGGGCGTTGACACAACATGAACATACAGTACTTTCAGTGAAGGTTAATTTTACGTGAAATATATATAATCGTATATATTGCGATTGACGTCAGCGATTGATGGGTATTAACTTAAATGACGGTTGAGTACCTCATTGGAATACCAAAAAGATAGAAATTGCACTGAGAAAGAAGAACACTCGCATGCTCCCGAATCTGTTAAAGTCGGCGAGGAAAAGTTAAAGAAAAGTTTGCAAAGCTGCTGTAACTTCGCATGATCCACCGAGATGCCTACTCCAAGACGCCATTGATGGTCTACCAAACCAACAGCAAAGATTGGATCGGGAGTAAAATTAAAACATACCGTATCTAGGAGGCGAATTGTTATGAAGGACTACCCTCCATCCCTCAATCAGCTGCATCCATCGTTATTCCGGAATCCCTGCGGTCTACTTTCACGGGCGATAATTTTATTCTCCATGACAGTGATATAAGTGATGAGAAAAGGATAATAATTTTTGACACTAATGTAAATCTTACTTGGCTGAGAGACAATCCTCAATGGTTAGCTGACAGAACTTTCAATTTGCATATATGAAATGAAAATGAGCTAAGAGAAGTAACTCAGAGTGGCTAAAGGCATGTATGCAAACAATAAAGACCAATTAAGGAATATCAAATATACAACATACATTCTCAATTTATTAAAATTTCTATCCTTCGATTTAGTTTACATTATGCAAAATTAATCTAGGCCACAAATGTTTTCTACTCCTTCTTTTAATATGCCTAAGTATCTAGTCTGCTGAATTCAAAAAGGGACAACTGCTATGCTGATGGCGTTTACTGAAGCAGAAACACATGTTTACAGCCAGTGGCGGACTGGGTCTAAAAATATTGGTTGCCATGAGACTAAGGGGTCCCACCTGCAACTATAAGGGAGCCTACTCACAACTACAATGCTATCATTTAATTTTTTTTTAAGTATTCTTTTCAACTGTCTACTTACACAGTCAGGCTGAAATAATTAATGCATTCTTCCAGGAGTGAATGAAAAATTAATTCTGAAACTTGAGAGGATGGGCCCCTTAGATACATGGGCCCCCATATATGGATTCTAATGGCGCAGGGACCCATTTGCCATCGGGCAAGCTGGCAACCTGGCCAGTCCGCCACTGTTCACAGCTGTCTTCTTGTTTTTTGATAATCCGTGTCTTTTTCAGAGTGTCGTTTGGCCTTAATGACAGTTGTCACAAGGTATTTCTTTATTCTTTTCATGAAGGGAAGATAATTTCAATAACTTAAAAACATATTTTGTATTAGTTTTAAATAAATCTCCTTATTTCAGTTTTTTTTTTTTTCCAATATTTCAGGTTATGCAGATGTAAGCTGACGTCATGAGTAGATAAAGTTAATCGCTGAAAGAGAAACAATGTTTTTACTTCACGATGCTTGCTACAGATATAAGATATTTTCAATTACCTTCGTTATTATGGTATTAACTTCTGTAACAAACTGTTTTAGCGTCTCTAACAATGGTCAAGGAAACCTTTGACAATTCATCTATAACCTATAACAGAAACACTTTAACCACATTATTCTTAAGTCTGAGGTTATTAAGTACAATACAAGAATCCCAACTTTTCATAACTTAGCCTATTTTCCATTGTAGCTATGGTAAAACTGTGGTGCTGTTGTACACCATTCATCTAGCTAAATGAGTTGATAACAAGAACATATATATTGATCACTGTAGCGATTCAATGAAACGATTGATTTATGGACCAGCGTTTCGTCAGTAAAGAAAGCCTTGCAATTTAGATATTGCATGCCAAATCCATGTCTTTGTAGGATGTTTCTACTTGAATCTGCTTGAGCGTTTCCCTTTACCACATAGCTACGATCGATACCTTTTATTTTGATTAATTTTCAAAGCTACAGAGTGTTTCTTTGGTATTAATTGTGTTCGGTGTTTCTTTTCTCTAGCCCAGAGCGACAGTCTTGGAATATTACTGGCAGTCATTAGAAGACCAGTTAATCAAGCAAGAGATACCACGACATGGCCATCAACTTAGAAGTGAATGCTATTGTTACAATGAAATACGCATACATTTAGTTGTTTCCCTCAGAAGAATGGCAAAAGAAACAAAATGTAATAATAATTTCAATACAAACAATTAGGTTCTTCTAAATTTTTGTTGTGATTTTGCTTTTCTTATTTTTTGTTAGGTTGGATTTTTAACGTTATTTTTTTTATAGCTTTATGTCCTTCGAAATGCATGGCTACTACTGTAGTGTATTTCTTCTTCAAGACTGTCACTTTAGATCTCCCTACACAAATCAATCTAACGTTCTTGAATATTCTTTCTCTACATCATTAAAAAAAATTATCAAAATCTTTTTCCAAAGATTTTATTTTACCGTATTTCATGAGTGGAATTACAGCAAA
This sequence comes from Octopus bimaculoides, assembly GCF_001194135.2. Taxonomy (NCBI): domain Eukaryota; kingdom Metazoa; phylum Mollusca; class Cephalopoda; order Octopoda; family Octopodidae; genus Octopus; species Octopus bimaculoides. The sequence continues at coordinate 168,870,276 of NC_068982.1, forward strand.
AGAAAACAGAAAACATACCCATTTCATTATTGTTTTATTATTTTCTGCGCATCCTACTCACACGTCTTAAAATATATGACCCAGTCATCTGAACGTAAATATATTTTGCTAGAGAGCCGAGTGTTAGATAACTGATGTCTGTATATCGGTAAAAAAAAATCATTGAGGATTCTGATAGTTAATTCTTAAATGGTTCAAATTATTTCACCGCAAATAGATGGCATGTGATTGTATATTTCACTGAAATAACTGAGCCAATGTGGAAGCCTATACATGGTCACATGATCTGAAAAATAGTAGTTAAATCTCCCTTAGATCACATCTTTATGTCTTGTACAAGGTCACAATAGATAATACACGCCAAAACTGACATCATAATCCAATCCAATGGACAACATCAGAAAATGTGCATAACTGACGCATTTCGTTGTTGTCATTTTTTTTTCAGACACAAGTCAGCTTTGATCATTCAAATGTAAGGTTACTTAAACTTACATTTGAATGATCATTTTGGCTTCCTGCAGAAGCCATCATGTTTTATTATTTCCTTCACGTAATAGAACATTTCTTTCCTTAAGACTCTAAGGTGCAATTGTGGGGGGTGGTTCATTGCTATTTCTAGCAGATACAATGACCATGTAAAGATTCCTTCGTTAGCTCGATTTAATGCATGTTGCTGTTTATTCCTAGATCATCCTTGAAGGAAAAGACCTGAAATAACACGTTCCAGCCATAATCATCCAGTTTTTGGAGTTACATTATCTAAACTGCTCTTTTCATATTTAAGATGATAATGTGTAGTTTGAAGAAGATTCAGTTGTTACTTCTTTCTGACCGAGAAGTCACGTACAGACACTCTCGCGGTCTCTTTGTCGGCTAGTAGCATTGATTTTTAAAAGCTGCTAAGTTTCTAACTAGGAGAAGAATAATCCCACTTGGCTGTTTCAGCATTAAATAAACAAAAAAGGAAAAGACACCAATTTCACGATGCAATGTGTTGTGGGAGTCACATATATCAGTCAACATCGTTACAGTAACAATGAATTTATCAGTCTCGCTTTTATTAATAATTATCACACCAAACACAATTTTTATACACAAATAATAAGAGTGTCAGCTGCATTGGCCTCAAAAGCAACAATCCTATTAATGTCCCTGTTTAAAGAGATAAACTGAGAGATTCAACTCCTTCATTCAAAACTGCTGTATTTCTTTAAGGTCTCAGAAGAAAGCAGAATATAGAAGCATGCTGATTTAAAAACAGATGTGAACATAAAAGAAACAATTATTTACTTGCAAACAGGTCTGAGTTTCATACAAATCATACCAGCTCACGGAAATAAATCACTAAAAGAAAGAAGTTACTTATATATGTTAAGCTGTGGTAAGATATGGCACCGGACGAAATACACATTTCATACGAGTGCTCGTCATAGCAATCTATACTACATAAAACGCGAGTTTGTAATTCTTTGCTGAACTGTATTTTTGGTTCAGTTTTTGCATTTACATACATGTTTTGAAGATATTGTTTGAAAAGTTTGTCATCAGTCTGCATTCTATTGCGTAACTTTAGTAAAGATGCAGCTGAGAGGTCATCAAGGTCATAGCTTTCGGGCATAATATATTCCTGTTCTAGAAGAACTTGTCCCTTCTCATTTGCTTTCGGTAAATTAACGTAATATTGTGTGATCTGAAGTAACTGTTTCGATGTAACGTTATATCTGACAAGACGGGCTGCTGGATTCCGGTTATAATCATACATCCATGGTGTCAAAGCAGGCGCTACGAAAATAGGAACACCGTTGTTATTTCTTAAATCTGAAAAACACAAAAGAACGTATTGAAATGTTGATAAGTTGGGAGACACATTAGAGTCATACAGTAATATTATTATTTTCTGTTCTGTGTTCAACTTTGTCTTTCCTTTTCTCGGCATCTATGAAATGAATTCCAGCCGTATATTGATGCCGATTCAATCCTCTTCATTATCTCCCTACAAAAGTTGTTGCCTCCAACCAAAGTGCAAACATTCTTTTTATATTTCCTTTCTTTTGTTTAGACGAAGGACGGGAATGACCTGCAAGTTTCGGGTCAAAATTCTTCTAAACTCCCTACAGCAAATGAATTAATCGAAGTCGCATATCAAAATTTCCTATTACATATATAATTCAGTTGTATTTAATCGCCAGTTTCTTTCGTGATGCTAACTGTATCCACCATCAAAATAAATTTGTTTTGAAATGCAGTTGCTGACTTTCTCCTAAGAATGCAATATTTTAGATTTTACAAGTCTTTATAACTTCTTTTATTAAGTTTCTGATTTCTTCCGATAAACTGCGTAGAATTTTGCAAGGTAGAAAGACATTAAAAATGCTTTGATGATAATCTTTTTCCGTAAAACATTCTTTGAATAGTTGTAGAGTCCATTTTTCAATCAATGAGTTGTCTAACCGGATAAGCTCCCAAGGTTATCAATTTTAGTTTGCATAGGCCCTACTTAAGAAGGTTTATCTTTCATGTTCCTTTTTATATCACTACTTAATATATTTGTGCGGCCTCTCTGTTACATTTTTATTTACTAAATACCAGGTATTATTTTATAAATATACTTCAAATTTCACCTTTATACACCATTGAAATTTAATCATGTGCCTTATTTTCCTACGATATGCTATATGATACAATTATAACAACCCAAATCGAATTTCAAGCTGACCCATTTATATTCTTAAATGTTTTCTTATCTCTCATCAGCAGTTTCGGGAAACATGTTACTTAATTCTAAAATACATACTTTGGTTCCACAAAAGAACATTCCTTCTGATAGATGTCTAAAGTGGAAAGATAATGAACTTATAATGGGGAGATGGTTGGGATATCTCTTCAAAAGATAAATCCGAACGAGAAAGATTTTGATAGATAAAATTCTATAGAGTTAAATGCGCTTAGCTGAATGTTGAGAAAAAGAAAATTTATATAAACCATGGTCAAGCTGTTTGGTAAGAGCCACGTTATATCTTTTTAACGTTCAGGTCTACTACGTACCTTTTCAAGAATACATTTATAAATAAGAAAATATACAGTTACATAGTTTTACACACTAAAATAAATTGATTAATCTCTGCTTGTTGAATGTCTTCATTGAGTCCTCATTTTTGGAGTTAATGACTTAAGGTCTGCCGGGTAAGTTCTTAAAACTGATTTAGGAAAAATAGCATTGAAAGCCAATATTATCTCGTGAGCTACACAAACGCTGCTTTCAGGGCCGGAGTTGGCTACCATTGGTCTCTGTGACAACAGATTATATTTTCTATAGTATAATGTTTATTAAAGAGTTGAAGAATGACCTAGTAAATAAGATGGCAGATAACCAAAGAAGGAATCAATGGTTCATGTTCTTACACCTTGTCGATTCCACAACAAAATTCTTAGACCTCAAGGTTCATCACCTTTTCAGTGATTATCACATAACAGAAATGGCCTTCATAATTAATTGCAGCACTACTAGAAAAGAAGTAAATGTGTTATATCTTGTAGTGCTCAACTGCGCCAGCCATACGTGTGTGTGTGTGTGTGTGTGTGTGTGTGTGTGTGTGTGTGTGTGTGTTTGATCAGCTATGATAATAGCGATAATGCAATGGCCTATTTTAGATTTTACCATGACTACTATAAAGCACAGTCAAACAAGATTATTCTTTCGTGTGGTCTAGTCATTAGAGTGTCGCGTGGGTTCCATTCCCAGACTGGGCGGTGCCTTGTGCCCTTGAGCCAGGTACTTTATTTTTCGTTACTCCAGTTTACTCAGATCTAAATGATTGCTCCTTTCTTCCCCCCCCCCCTACACACACCAGCTGTGATAACATCGATACTCCACTTACATAAGCACCAAAAACAATTAGCGAAATCGTGATAGGAGCTACCAAGTCAACCTCAGTTGCGAGTGGCGGCTAAATAGAATAATAAATGAAACTCTCATACTTTGAAAGTGCACCAAAGTATATCTATATTCGTAGATATACTTTTGGCAATCAATATAGCACAAAAAATATTCAGTTAGATTTCATATCTCCAGCTTCCTTGAACACTATCGATTATTTCTCTTAATAAGCACCACAAATACAAATTATTTTATGACTTGGTTTAATTCTATTAGGTTGTCAAGAAAGTTCTTGCGGAATTTTTAATTTTGATTTTAAATGATGTTTTTTTTCAAAATGATTTTCGTTAAATTACTTTGACTTTATATAACATTTTAAAGCCCGTTTTTCGCTCTATCTAATCGTGTTACTCTTTTTCTTTTTGAATAATTAGGCCATTTTTTCCGGAACGTTGAATACAACATGGACAAAAAACAAATTCGCACAATTTTCTTATTCCAGTTCAAGCTAGGCCGAAACGCTGCTGAACAGCTCGCGATATCAACGATGCGTTTGGCCCAGGAACCACTAATGAACGTACAGCACAATGTTGGTTCAAGAAATTTCGTAGCGGTGACGAGAGTCTTGAAGATGATAAGCGTAGTGGTCGGCCATCAGATGTTGACAACGATCAACTAAGAGCCTTAGTCGAAGCCAGTCCTCGCACAACTGTTCGAGAGCTTGCTTCTGAATTAGACGTAATGTATACGACAATTTCCAACCACTTGAAAGAGATTGAAAAAGCAAAAATACTTGAGAAATGGGTGCCGCACGAATTGAACGACAACCAAAAAAAACGCCCGTTTTGAAGTGTCGTCTTCCTTTTTACGCAACAAGAGCGACCCATTTCTCGACCGGATTGTGACTTGCGATGAAAAGTGGATTCTTTACAACCGGCGACGCTCAGCTCAGTGGTTGGACGCTGACGCAGCTCCATGGCACTTCCCGAAGCCAAAGTTGCACCAAAAGAAGGCCATGGTGACTGTTTGGTGGTCTGCTGCCTGTCTCATCCATGACAGCTTTTTGGATCCAGGCGAAACCATTACGGCGGAGAAGTGCCGTCAGCAAATGGATGAAATGCATAAGTCAACAACAGCAAGCATTGATCAATAGAAAAGGACCAATTCTTCTCCACGACAACGCTCGGCCGAATGTCGCACAACTGACCCTGCAGGAAGTTGAACGAATTTGGCTACGAAACTCTGCCTCATCCACCATACTCACCAGACCTCTCGCCTACCGACTACCACTTTTTCAAGCATCTCGACAAATTCCTGCGTGAGAAATGCTTCAAAAACCAAGACGATGCCAAACATGCCCTCAACGACTTCATCGCCACCAGAACGCATACTAATGTGTCCATCTGTTCTAATTTAATTAAATTCTATGTCTTTGTGCAGCTGAAGATTGCTCTGCATTTTAAATTGATATAATGATTACATTGTTTAAATAAATGGAGTTGTATGAAACGATCGTACTGCATTACCTCTGGATATCCTTTTTGCTTATTTTGATTATATATATATATATACATTACTGGTTTTAAAACAATTGGAGTTCTATGTGAACATGTATTATGCCGGAACGGAATTGTGTTTCTGAAAACTGTCTTGAACCACGAACAAAATAAAAGGTTTTCGAACTTAACCGGATTATATTGTATCCCAGTTGTAATAAATGCTTATTTCAATGTATATATCACAACCAGTGAAAAATGGAAAGCAAGAACTTGATAAAAAAGAAATTCGAAAACAAAATGCTACTTTATTACAGGTGTGTGTGTGTGTGTGTGTGTGTGTGTGTGTG
>NC_068982.1:168876959-168890690 GCF_001194135.2 Octopus bimaculoides
CTACAACGGGCTTCTTTCAGTTTCCGTTTACCAAATCCACTCACAAGGCTTTGATCGGCCCGAGGCTATAGAAGATATTTGCCTAAGGTGCCACGCAGTGGGACTGAACCCGGAATCATGTGGCTGGTAAGTAGCTTGTATCACTCATGGCAGCGCTGGAGAGAATAGAGTTTCAGTGCTTTAAGGTGGTCCCAATAATCGAGATCAGTCATGCCCTTAAGTCTTTTAGTGAATGACCTCTGGGTTGATTCAATTTTCGAGGTGTTATGTTTTGTATGAGGAGACCACAGGGGGAAGCAGTATTCGAGGTGTGGCCGTACAAAGGAGGAGAAAAGTGGAATGACGATACTTTGTTCTCTGGACCGGAAAGTTCTTAGGATCCAGGAGCTCATCCTACGAACTTATTATTGACCTTATTGTTGATGCGGGTACTCAAACTGAGATTGTTATCAACAATTACTACTAGGCGTCTGATATTATATGCCGTGAGAGGTTCCACTGTAGGAAGAGAGTATAGTGTTATAACATAGTCTATTTTTTCAAAATGCATCATATCAGCTCAAATTTTCCCTCGTTAGTAGCATTTTGTTTTTGTCTGTTCATTGACTTACAGCATGTTGATCAGACTGGGGATGAATTCGGTCTTTTGTATTGATAATTTTCTGGAGCTTGGAGTCATCAGCGAATATTTTCACTTTACTGTGTTTTATGATGCTGGAAAGATCGTTTATATAGATTATAAAGAGGATATATGCACACACACACACACACATATATATATATATATATATATATATATATATATATATATATATATGCATGCATAAAGATATATATGCATATATATATATATATATATATATATATATGTGCATATATATGTATATATATATATTTGCATATATAGATAGATAGGTATGTGCATGTATGTGTGTATATATATTCAGTATGTATGTATGTGTATGAAAGCATTAAGGACATGGCCCAGTGGTTAGAGTGCTCCACTCACGATCGCGGTTTTACTTCCTCGACCGGGTGGTGCGTGTTTGTCCTTCAGCAAAACACTTCAGCCCACGTTATCCTGCGACAACTTTGACACCTGATGTGTGGTACACCACGTAACTTTTCAGGCAAAATCGATTTGATGGAAGGGAGTGAGCTAATGTCTAGTATATAAATTTGATCACAATAAACAAGTCATTTGTGTAAATTGTTCAGCAAGAAATTGCAGAATCGTGTTTCTCGAACAACGAGAGTCTACTACGTGTGTGTGTGTGTATGTGTGTGTGTGTGTGTGTGTGTGTGTGTGTGTGTGTGTGTGTGTGTGTGTGTGTGTGTGTGTGTGTGTGTGTGTGTGTGTGTGAAGGCGGATGGCTTAGTGGTTTGAGAGTTGGGCTCACAATCATGAGGTGGTGAGTTCGATTCTCGGAACAGACTGTGTTGTGTTCTTGAGCAAGACACTTTATATCATGTTGTTCCAGTTCACTCAGCTGTAGAAATGAATTGCAACGTCATAATATCGGTGGCGTAGAGAGAGGAGGCTGGTGTGAATGGGTAACTGCTGGTCTTTCACAAAACAACCTTGCCCGGACTTGTGCCTCGGAGGGTAACTTTCTAGATGCAATCCCATGATGATTCATGATCGAAGGGGGTCTTTACCCTGTATGTATACATGTATGTATGATCTCTTACTTCTATTTATGTGGAATAGGGGAGATAGAGAGACCGTTGATGCACAGGTCATGGGTTTGAGGGACTGACTTTCCTCGTTCTATAACCAAATATGAAGATTTCTTTTATCCAAATTCCATACCTATATCAGCTGAAAATGTTGTTATTAATTCCAGTTGTATTTTGGCATTGTTAAGACTTTTAGCATAAATCTTCACGTCGTCTACAAAGAAATTATGAGTTACATTGATATTTCTGGAAGTTAAAGATCCTAGCATGTAACCATTTGCAGTTTCTGCAGTTGGAATGATAATGGATGCAGTGTCAAAATGAAAAGAAGCACAGAAAGAATATCTCCCTGGAATGTATGTATGTTTGTTGTACACATGTTAGCGTATATTTATGCAAATGCACGTGGGTGCAGGCGTGGATAAGATTACAAAAATGGAACTTATTTATATAGTTGTTACTTCTTGATCAGACGTGTTATTTCTCTTTTTGTGAGACCCAGTTTCTCAGATTGTTAACATTTTAACATCTGTTGGACAACTGATTTCAATCTATGAATGTTGCTGTTGTCGTTAGAACGTGGCCTTCTTTGATTGAGTACACCTATGTTCAAAGATTTCCCATCCGTAACCATCCTGTATTTTTGTATATATATATATATGAGTATACTGTCCGATATGTCTTTCCTTTTTTTAAGGAGGTGGGATTTAATTAGATGACTATTCGACTTCTATTTCTGGCGGTCGGGTGTTCACGTAAAAGCTCCTTTATTAGCACGTGTGAATGTATGTGCGTGTGTGTGTCCGGTGTTTTGTGTATTCATTTAAAGTTTTGCTTGCGTATGTATGTAACTTCGTTTGTGTGTGTAAGTTTGGGTCAGGGCAAATATGTGCTTGTGTAAATTTGTTGAGTGTGCGCGCGCGCGCGCGTGTGTGTGTATTTGTTGATACCTTGATACCTTAAAAGAAATAGCATACATACATACATGCAGCTTTTTTGATTGGAAACCCACACTAACTATCGATTTCTAAATGAACCGCTGTAACGAATGAGTTACTAAATCGAAGATACGAACTGTGACGAAATGTCAGTGCACACATTAACAGAGAAAACAAAATGTGTATTGAAATGAAGAAAAGGGACGAGGTTTTTCTTTTGCTTGTATTTGTTGTTTGTTTTTTACCTTTTTCTTCTGCTTTCTAACCTTCTCGAGCACATTTTGTAACCACGTGAATTGTCCGTTTGGGTCAGGATTTTGATTTGGTTTGATTAGTTTGTTTCTGTTGTAGTAGAGGAGTGTATTGAGATTCACGATGTAAAGGTCAGGATCTTTGGTTGCCATAAAGTAATAACCGTTCTTTGAAAAAGCTATTAAAGGAAGAAATTAAAAGAAATAATAGCATTTCTGAAAGAATTTAAATTACTAAAAGGCGAATTTACTTCTCTCCATGTGAATTAACTGATAATATAAAGAAATCGTTACAAATATGTTTAAATATGTTGAAAGATGTGAGAAAGTTATAGCAGTAGACCACCTCCAGACAGATTTGATGATTTTACCGAGACTAGTTCAGTGTCTCACTGTTCAAAGTTCATATCGTTGTTTTAGAAGTCAAGAAAATAACTGCACACTGAGGTCTCTCTCTCTCTCTCTTTCTCTCTCTCTCTCTCTCTCTCTCTCACTCACTCACTTTCTCCTATCAGTCTTATGCTACAACTAAATAATTTTAAAAGAAAGAACTGCATAGTATTTTAATATTCCAGACTGTCGATATCGTCTTACTCTTCTGCTTCTTCCAACTAGTTGGCTTGTGGCCATACTGGGGCACACCTTACATCTTAAATCATTTATGTTTGTACTACTTTCAATCGAAAGAGTCATTAAAGTGGCTGATATTGCAACATTCGTTCGGGTTCTTTGCGATCTGAGTTCAAATCCAACCGAGGTCAAATTTGCCTTTCATTCTTTAGTAGTCGATAAATGAATTACCAGTCCAGAACGATAGGTTGGTGGAACAACAACAGCAATGGAGGAGATGGTGCGGTATTTGTACTGCATCTTTACGTTGTGCGTACAAATCCCTTCCAATTGCCGACAGCCAAGTCTCATTACTCAACCATTCCTCCAGCCAACAATTGACCAGCTTGGACAGAAAACCCTACAAACAACATAGATAATCTGGAAATGATATATTGAGTCTTTCATCCTTCAATGGATCAACAAGGGCTACATGGAAACTAGATGATATGTTTCTTTAAATAAACGATTTTCGGCGCTTCTTTAGAAACGCACCTCTCCAAGAAAATGACGCTTAATTGTAAAAAAAAATGTTAAGAAAATGAGAAATATATCCAAAATAAATGAAGTATGCAAAAGATTAGAAAGATTCATCTATTTTTAGATATTTTCTACTAAAATTAAAACAAACTGAAAACGAACACTCACGAATATAAACAAACATGTCGGACCATACAAGGGGAGGTATTATTGGTGATAAGAGGTATTATTAATGATACGAGGGGCCAAAATAGCCACTGAGTTATATATTCTGTAATTTATTTTCTCAGTAAACTGAAAACAAAAATAAAAATAACAAAACTTGTATACGTCTTAAACATGTTTACTGTATTGTTTTATAATCATTTCTGTCGTATATCACATCATAAAATGGGCGAAGGTAAAGCGAGTGCACACTACCTAACTCTAAAACTAACCCTAACCCTAACCCTAAAACTAACCCTAACACTAACCCTAAAACTAAACCTAACCCTAACCCTAACCAGTTTGCGCAGTAAAAAATCTGATTAAAAACAATCAAGAATTTGCAAACGATATTGTCGGGCCCCTCGTATCATTAATAACATCTGACTGGTAAAAGTAAGTTACCCACCCACCTACCCCTGTATCGTCCGACATGTTTGTTTATATTCGCGAGTGCCCGTTTTCCGTTTGTTTTATTCTTTAGTATAAAATATTTTAAAATAGATAAATCTTCCTAATTTTTTGCATCATTTATTTTGGATATATTTCCCATTTTCATAAATTTTTTTAAAAATTAAGCGCCATTTTCTTGGAGAGGTGCGCTTCTAAAGGAGCGCCCGATTTTCTATTCGAATTTATAAACGATCTTGTAAGACGTAGAGCTGAGGAAATAATACAAAAGAGAGCTGAAGTTCATAATCTGGAAAATTCGAATTATTATTGCAACAATTCAACTCAGAAATTTAGTCACGGAATAATCGAATATAATAACTTTTCTACAATAGGAATTTCGGGGTGGGAATAAGTCGATTACATGGACTCCAGTGCTCGACTAGTATTTTCTTCATCGATCCCGAAAGGCGAAGTAGACCTCCATGGAATTTGAACTCAGAACGTAGCGGCAAACGACATGCCGCTAAGCATTTACCCTGGTGTGCTAATGATTCTGCCAGCTCGCCGCCTTATAACTGAATATAATAATGATGTTGTTGATAGACTTTAGGTGTTTCTCCGCTTGAAATTGTTATCTGTAGCCCTCATCACAAGTGAATATAATATTTTCAAAAAATTTAATTAGAAGCTGAGCCTGTCATCTGGAAATTCAGTTTGGAACTCTTTCCATTTTTCTGTCGGGTTGCAGAATGTTTGATCTATCGTCTACAGGTTTCTGTGTAAAATTTGTTGATTTGAATAGTGGTTGGAAATATCATTTGAAGATTTATTTAAATAACTGATTTATTTAAATATCTTCTACAGATATTCCTAGTTGTTACATCTAACATCATCGGATATGGTAAGTATTGCTTGATACTAACTGAAATACATGACAAGATGTTATAGTCATTAAATTTAACGAGATATTACGTAGTTTACAGTTTCTGAAATGGAATACTGCCAAAGTCGCTGTAACCCTTAATGAACCCCGAGAATTAAGCAACTTATTCGTTTATTTTGGTCGAACATTTAGACTTTGTAAAGCAACCAATTTGTAAAAGTGAGGGTGTATTGTTGATTGAAGAGACCACAATATATTATTAATGAAGGTATTTTCCTTGGTTTCTCGACTTGGTAGAAATAGGAGCAAAATCTTTGGCGGAATTCTACTTTACGCACAGCATATAACCCCTCGTAACTTTTTTATTTTTTAGAATTTTCAGAAAATTTTTACGAATTTATATCCTACACATGGAAATTCATGCGATAACGTAAAAACCAAAATAAAAAACTTTTGCTGTGATTTAAGGGTTATTTAGCCGTTGTTCTTAGCAAATCTCATGACCATCTCATACCATCCTCGTTTGTTTGACAGTCTGATGTATTGTTGCTTTTCGATATCTCTCCTCATAAACACATTTAATGGTCTATTCCTAGGATTTAAGCTAAAGATTCTGATTGTCCATATTCTAAACTGAGATTTTTTTTTTTTTCTTCTTAATTTCGAAAACTTTAAAAAAACTTTTTCATAGTCTTGTGAACTCCTGTGTATAGAATACAAATTCGCAAAAGTTTTCTGAAAATTCCAAAAATTAAAAAATTATGAGATTATATGCCATGCGTAAAGCAGAATTCCGCCAAAACTTTCTTCAATCGCAAGTTAATGCCTTGACAAAAAGGGAAATATACATTAGATCACATTGTTCTATATAACTTGAAAAAGGCGAGATGACTTGACTACGGCTAAAATTCTTTTCATCGTAGGTCTGATCTTTCAGTACTGACCTGGCACTAAACAAAAACTGTTATATATTCTTTGCTACTCTAGGCACAAGGCCCGACATTTTGAGGAAGGGGCCAGTCGATTCGATCGACTCCAGTACGCAACTGGTACTTAATTTATCAACCCCGAAAGAATGAAAGACAAAGTCGACCTCGGCGGAATTTGAAATTAGAACGTAAAGACAGATGAAATACCGCTACGCATTTACGAATAGTAAACTAATGAAAACATTGCAGAAGTTTTAGAAAATAAAAAAAGAACCCCTATTGGCAACTAGAAAACTCAAATACAAAAGGGCGTTACCTTTTGTATTTGTCGCACCCTGCATATAAAAAAATACAAAGAAATTAACTCATTGCAGACACACCGGCCTTCATGTCCGTAAGAAAAAACGGTTTATGGTATGCGTTTATAATCACATAGATAGTGTTTTAAAAACAGCTGAGAAAAATTTGCAGTTTAACTTGAACATAGTTCAAAATGTAAGTCATAATCGAAACATGTTACTATCAGTTCTGAAACTGAAACAAATAATTTTTTTTTTTTAAATATGAAAAACTACTAAAAATAAATTATCTGATATGATAAGCGTTGGGTGATATCAGTAAGGTCACCATTCGAGAAAATTATGAGTCATTCGATTTCATAACCACTGGTACTAAGAAGGCGCGTGACCTAGTGGTTATGTAAATGGATTCTTGATCATAAGGTAGTGAGTTTCTTGTATCAGTGACCATGATGCTTTATTTCGCGTTGCTCCACTTCTTTAGTCAGTAAAAATGTGTATTGTAACAGTCACAGCGCCCGATCAGCTTCAAGTTCGAGCAAAGTATTAATGAGTCAATGATACGACCTTCTCCTGATACTAGAGATAGTACTATTAGGTATAATGCTATACCTGATGTTATAAATAGCACGTGATTATTAAAGCTGCGTTAAAACAAAAATGTCTTCAGTAAGTAACTTTTATCTTTTGCTTGTTATTAGACTGCGGCCCTGCTGGGGCACCACCTTGAAGAATTTTTAATCGAATGAATCAGGCTGGTACTTATTTTATCGGTCGCTTGCCGAAGTGCTAATTTACAGGGACGTAAACACACCGACACTGATCGTCAAGCGGTGGTGGGAAACAAACATATGCAAAGCACACACACACACTCACACATACACACATACATACACATATATGTATATTAATATTAATAATGATAAAGAATATGGAAGCTTGTACATCCACAAAATATATTTTATAGTTATATAAAGCATATTGTAATGACCAAACGCTTTGAGGATGACCAAACTGACAGACCAAACGGACGGACCCTGATGAAGCTGCACCGACAACATTGCAAGGTTGCATTTGCTACATTGAGTAGTCGGTGCAGCGGAAACACGTGTAAGTTGTTACAATATGCTGAATATAAACTATAAAATATATTTTGTGGATGTACAAGTCTCCATACTCCTTATTAGTATTAATATTAATATATAATCCGGAAAATTTTTACCGTCCAGCGAAGAGTACACGGAATTACCCATAGGAAGAATTCACGGAACGACTAACAACTAATTGTAGTCACAGACGTTAGATCCTTATCGTTGTAGTCAGCCGTTAACTGGAACTTAACTGAGAGCTAATACGGTATCCGCCCGGATGTATCCCTCCAAACTCACTCATATATATATATATACATATATGCGTGTGTGTGTCTGTGTGTGTGTGTGTGTGTGTGTGTGTGTATACAACAGCTTTTTTCATTTTCCGTCTACCAAATTCACTCACAAGGCTTTAGTCGACCCGAGGCTATAGTAGAAGACACTTGCCCAAAGTGCTACGAAGTGGGATTGAACACGGAACCGTGTGGTTGGGAAGGAAGCTTCTTACCACACAACCAAGCCTGTTTATGTTTGCATCTCAATTTCTATAAGTGTGTATCGCCACAGACTGAACTGAGATGGCTGGGTCGTAAACGTGTTGAAATATCAACTGCTTTGAGTAAATCAGGTGTGTTACTCGCTGACACGATTGAAATTTTCACTAGAAACCTCAAAAAACATTTAGCTGCAATAAACTAATATCCTTTCTTGAAACTGATATAAGGTTTCATTCACTAAAAATGACGGAAAGACGATTAAATCGTATTTTAAGGTTTATGAAAGAATTAGAAAATATTGATTTCAAATGTTGGTACAGGGCCAGCAATTTGAGGGAGGAGATGAGTCGATATCGTCAATCCAGCACTCAAGTGGTACTTATTTTATCGACCCCGAAAGGATGAAAGGCAAAGTCGACCTCAGTGGATTTTGAACTCAGAACGTAAAGACGGGTGAAATGCCGCTAAACATTTTTCACTGCCTTGTAGAATTAGAAAATATATCCTATCAAATAGGATACAGTCAACTAACGTCTAAAGGGGGTGTAATTACTACTTAGAAGTGTAATACATGGAGGAAAGCATGCGGCATGTGACAGCATTCATTTAAAGAAAAATTCGTAGACTACGGTCGAACTGGAAACGCTAACTTAGTAAATAGAAGTAGAGATATATATAAATAGAAGTAGAGATATAGACATACTGACAGATCGATGCAAGAGAACTTGCACTTTATATAAAAACAGACTATTTCCAATCAATGAAAACTTCCCGAGAAGCAGAAGTTGAACGAGCATTGTCCTTCTGAAACCGATTCCATCGATTACAAAGAAACCTGCAATACACATCAATGTCACTCGACTTCACGCAATTGAAATCGATCGCAATTGAAGATGTCTATCTACCTAGGGATTTGGAGCGTCTTTGTTGTTGTCGTGGTTGCTGTCATTCATGTCATTGTCGATGTTGTCATTGTTGTTGTTGTCATTGTCGCTGTTGTTCTTTAGCACCTGATCAAAGACGTGCCTACCGTGACGATCTCCTCTTTTATTCAGACATAGTGAGTCTAGGACGACATGATCCAGTGGGTTCTTCCGTCTGCTTTTGTTTACGATTTTAATATTTTTTTACAATAGAGTGTGATTCCAGGAACATTTGATTTCATATTCTAGAATGCTGAATGACTGTTTAGGGGTTCTCTCCTTCTTTTCTTCTCTTTTTTTTAACTGAAGGTTTATACGTTCATGTACTATGTTTTCATGTCTATATTTTTAGTAGTCTGTGTGTGTGTGTGTGTGTGTGTGTGTGTGTGTGTGTGTGTGTGTGTGTGTGTGTATTTGTAGACTTATGAGTCTACATATATATGCATGTGTGTGTACGAAGGCGTGCTGAAAAGTTCCTGATTTCGGGTAAAAGATACAGTAGAATCAATTAATTATGATGTTTTTTTTTATTATTCAACGTATTCCCATCGCAGATTCATACACTTATTACAGCGGTCCTTCAGTTTTCTAATCCCTGTAAAAGAACTCGGAAGGTTGGGCCTCCAACAAGGCCTTCCGTGATACCCTTAAAGCCAGGAACTTTTCAGCACTCCCTCGGACATGGTAAAGACTGAGTGAGAAGGTGAAAGGGAAACAGTATTCGGGAGACCACTTAAGGTATCGTTCAACCTGCTAGAAAAAGAAACTATATGTTCCTAAAATCACATTATATTGTAAAAAAACAAAACAAATTGGAACAACAGCAACAACGACAACAACAACAGATTACTTTTCATGGATAATTCTATATTTTAAACACATAACATTATATATAGTCTTATAGAAAAGTCACTAACTGTATTGTATTCACTCGTCTATAATAATCAAATGTCGCTTATTAGCATAAACAATCTTTTGCCTCCCTTTTGAATTCTTATTCAGGCTTCTTCTTGTTTAGCCTTTGATCAGCTTTCATCAAGAATGACTAAAATCGAAAACATTCCCGCTGCATGCATCCCGCCTTTTATTTCGTCTTATTGTATTTAGGAGTGGAGGCGCAATGGCCCAGTGGTTAGGGCAGCGGACTCGCGGTCATAGGATCACGGTTTCGATTCCCAGACCGGGCGTTGTGGGTGTTTATTGAGCAAAAACACCTAAAGCTCCACAAGGCTCCGGCAGGGGATAGTGGCGAACCCTGCTGTACTCTTCCACCACGACTTTCTCTCACTCTTACTTCCTGTTTCTGTTGTGCCTGTATTTCAAAGGGCCAGCCTTGTCACACTGTGTCACGCTGAATATCCCCGAGAACTACGTTAAGGGCACACGTGTCTGTGGAGTGCTCAGCCACTTGCACGTTAATTTCACGAGCAGGCTGTTCCGTTGATAGGATCAACTGGAACCCTCGACGTCGTAAGCGACGGAGTGCCAGCAACAACTGTATTTAGGACTACATTATGCAATGCACTCTTTCCATATTAAGCATGTAGAATGTAATTTGGCAAAGATGATTTAGGTGTCATATCTAGCAGTTCGAGAAACGTCCATGTAGGAAGAAACTGCTTCATTAGCTCGATTTTGTGTAATTAGTGCAGACTTGCTCCAATGGAAATACATTCAGCTTTAACTATATAAGTACACAATAAAACACTGTATATGTGTATGCATCCATAGATATTAACTCCTATTTGCTTCAATATTTACAAATGTATGTGCAGTAGATATCAATAACGCATTGAATTCTATGTATTATATACTTATAAGCAACTATATCAATACAAACGCATGTTCTGACACGTCATAAACAAACTGTGCTGAGTTGCTGCTGCTGCTGCTTCTACTCTTTTTCGTTTTTTGTTTCTGTGACATGAGTAAGTCTTGATTACCTGATCAATTGATTAATGGTGGGTTTACCATACTGCTGTTCATTCATCATTATCTCACTCATTGTTTTTATATTGAATATTGACTTACTTTCTATCAAATCTGCTGTAAGCCATTCTTCAGCAAGTTTCTTAAAATATAGATTTGGTGCCTCCGTTGCAATGGGACACTGCGCATCCGGAAAAAGGTCATGGTTGCCAAGACTTGAAGCAAGTGGAATTTTGGGGAAATGTGCCTTCAAAATGTCTGTGCAGTTCTTGATGATTTCAAGATTCTTTGATTCATTCAGAACGAGTCTCTCGTTCATACGGGGATGCAGGACAGTGTCACTATAGTAAAATAGTAATGAATGAGTAAAATGGTAGTAAATAAAATAAATTCTAACACGTACAAGGCCACATATTTAGGTGGGGTCGGTATAGTCGATTTTAACGGATACCACACTGGACTAGTATTTTATTTACCCTGGAACCCGGAAATATGAATTAAAAGTTAACCCACATCGAATTTAAACTCAGAATGTAAAGCGGTTCTTTACACTCTGAGATTAAATCATGTTCTATCGATTCTTCTACTCGAGAGTTATATAATAAAATGTAAATATTTATTCCTGTATTTATTTGCCTCGCGTACGAGCGTAATAAATAAAGTGAAAATGCTTAAAATTTACTGATGAAGAGTCGTGAAAAGAGGTAAAATTGTGATTAACCCAACTGACTTTAGAGGAGATAGGTAAAGATGTTCTGACGTCCGTAGCTTTTACGTTCCTGCTAAAAACCAGAACTCTTATATAGCCAATGGTCTTTAGAATCGCATACAAATCACTATACCTAATCCCATTGTCTTGTGAATCTAGACTATTGTACAATTTCAAAAGTATGCAATATTGATATTTTGCATATGGCCTCTTAAAGTAGGAGATAAGAGCGCAGGAAGCGGTTTCAATTTGCAATAGAAGTAAATATTTTTCATTCTTGCTGTTAAATTCTCGTTGGAAAAGTGTGACTTACGCTTCACATCCCTTCTATTCTAAAAGTTAAAATGTCTTTGTTCATGTTAAAAATACACCAATAATCTGGTAGTCGCTCCCTCGTTACGCAATAGATTCTAATTCAGACCGAAACCATTTTACATTACTGGCGTTTCTATAGGAATAGCAAAAAGTGGTCACTATGCCCCTTCCTATGAAATTTTCATTCTTATTTAAAGATTAAAGACTTTCATATTTACATCTGCAGCGTGTTTCAATCAATTTGATCACTAATAGTTATCGGGTGTCTTTTTCCTGTATGATTAAATAGTACTACATTGAATTCGGAATAACAACTTTTATTATTAAACAAAGGATAATAACGTTCTCATTGACTACGCCACTGATGCATGTTATATTTCTGATATGTACTCATACAATGATGAGACACCTAATGAAGACCGCAAACCAAACCGATTGAAACGTATAATAGATTGAAATAGTATTGAAAATGCTTAATTTTAAAGATGACAAATAGACTGAAAAATTATAATCTTAATAACCTTTCCTCTTTAAAGAAATCTTTAAAGACAATATTTTAATCTTAATCCTCTTTTCTAGTGGTTAGGTAAACAAGAAAATAAGTCGTAATAGCTAATTGCTAATACTTGCCCTGTCCAGACAATAAAGTCAACATGAGAATTGATGGTTTTCATTTCTTCGATAATGCTTTCAATCAGTATCGCCGGTGCATCACAAGAATAGTCGCCAAATTTTCCATAGGTCTTGTTAATGGCTTTGCAGGAATAGGGGATTTCAAGTTCGTTGTAGGTGAAGTCATAATGGAGATCTGTTATGTGCCAAAAGTAACCTGAGATAGATAGATAGATAGATAGATAGATAGATAGATAGATAGATAGATAGATAGATAGATAGATAGATAGATAGATAGATAGATAGAGCGAGATAAAATATGTACAGTGATGGATATGCGATCATGAATTAAAATATTTAATGAAACTAAAGTTTGTTATGCGTTCATATTCAGACGTATTTTGTACTTTTCGATAAATATATTTTCTTTATTTAATCGTTCTTGTACAGAAACTGTTTCCTTGCACTGGTAGATGGAGAAAACCGTAAAGTTTGGTTGGAGATTCCCTGCACATCTCTCTATGTGTTCACTCAAAGATATTTGTCTATACCTCGGGAAACAGATCTATTCCTTATTCAGTGTAGTTCTCCGTCTAAGTGACATATTTGTTTGGCCTATATAGTTGTGTCCACAACCTGAACAAGTTATGACATAAGTTAAATTCTCAGACACACAAGTGAAATTGGTCTTAATTGTGAATCTCTCTCGTTGTTTGAAGTGAAATTTCGAACCTTCCAGTAGGTTGGGGCATGTTCCACAATCTGGACGTCCGCATTTTTAACTATTAGTTTCGTTGTTATTGTTGTTGTTGTTGTTGTGTACATCGTTCCAATTTTAGTATATGTACTGCCGATACAATATATATATATCTATATTATATATATATATATATATATATATATATATCATATAGATATATATTGTATCGGCAGTACATATACTAAAATTGGAATGATACAGAGATTAGCATGACCCCTGCGTGAGGATG
>NC_068982.1:168891513-168896886 GCF_001194135.2 Octopus bimaculoides
AAGGAAAAGAATAAAGGAATAAAAGAATATATATAGCTGTATACATAGGAGTGTGGTTGTGTGTGTGTGTGTGTGTGTGTGTGTGTGTGTGTGTGTGTGTGTGTACACAGATACACAAAGGGGTGTTGAAAAGTTCCTGACTTTGTGTAAAAGAAAATACAGGAGGATCAGTGAATTATGATTTTATTCAACATATTTCCCTCCTAGATTCACACATTTATTGCAGCGGTTCTTCAGTTTTTCTAAGCCCTGTAAAAGAACTCGGAAGGTTGGGCCTCCAACCAGGCCTTTCGCGATACACTTATAAGCCAGGAACTGTTCAGCACACCCTGCTCTGGGATAAAATGGGGGAATGGTCGTGGCTAGGACGCATCATAACAAATAACAACGCTAATTGAAGAAGAAATGAAATACAACAGAGTGACTAGCAATTAAAAAGAGATAATAATGTTTTCCTTTACCTGTCGCATCAGATTTAGCATGTGTCTCTGATACCAATAGCGACAACTGCAACAGCAACAACAAAAACAATGTTGGTAGCGCACTTACGTTGATGTGGGGATGAAGGGTTCGTATTCTCACACTTGACAGGCTATTTTCTGTCATTTTAATCAACACTGTTTTCACTAATGTTTTAGCAACAAACGTCAAGTACTGTGAGCAAAGTCCTCTTTTCTGCAATCTCGCATACTACTTACTATATAAAACTCACCCACTCACAAGTGCACGCAATTCATTCAAACACACAAACACATATGCCTCAGTATCCCACACATAGATACTAGCACGTTCAAGGTCAGGTCCAGATGTAAAACTATTCAATGACACGTGATCAACATTAATACATCACGTATTTGACGGTCCCTAGTTCAGGGAATACTATGTGAATTATAATTACTATTAAAATCGCATACCAGACATTGCTAGTTGCAGCAGTTGTGGATTAAATTCCAATAACCTTATTTCAGTGCTGCTATAAATACACATGAAAGACGAATATTCGATTCATGTAGAACGCGTGTGTGTGTATACATATATATACTTCTATACATACCTCATACATATATATGTATGTGAGTATATATGTATGCACACATGTATACACACAGACACACACATACGTATATATATATATATATATATATATATATATATATATATATATATATATATATATATATATATATATATATATATATATATATACCCACATACATACATACATACATACATACATACATACATACATACATACATACATACATACATACATACGACTGAGTGAAAATGTTTTATGACAGAGATTTTGAATATTTATTATTGTTCACGTTTTCACTTTTAGATTAGAGGAATTCAATACAGGTTACACGTAGGTTAGTTTTTATCATATATATATAGTGTGTGTATATGTATGAGAAGTATAACACGAATACACAAGAATACAGACAAATCACACACATACGCACGCGCTTGTATACATATACGTACATATATACCAGCTGTGATACACAAAATAGAAAATCCCTCGCGAACGATGAGGTACAGGTATGTGATATAACACACACATGCACACAAACCTACACAAACATGTGCCTCTGTGTGTGTGTAGATAGATATATAGATAGATAGATCTGTGTAGGAAGAGGCTTGCTTACCAACAATGGTTCCGAGTTTAGTCCTACTGCCCGGCACCAAAGGCAAATGTTTTCTACTATAGTCTCGGGCCGACCAGATCCTTGTGAGTGGATTTGATAGACGAAAACTGAAAGAAGCCCGTCATATATGTGTGTGTGTTTTTGTGTCTGTGTTTGTCCCCCACCACCGCTTGACAACTGGTACTGGTGTGTTTACGCCCCCGTAGATAGCGGTTCGGCAAAAGAGGAGGATAAAATAAGTACCATGCTCTTAAGAATAAAAAGGGAAAAGTACTTGGGTCAATACATTTGACTAAAAATTTTTCAAGGCAGTGCCCCAGTATGGCCGCAGTCAAATGAATGAAACAAGTAAAAGAATAAAGAACATGGTTATATATATATATATTCGTATATGTATATATATATTAATATATGATTATATATATGTACTTCTCCTCTTCCCACCCTACCCACACCAAATTCTCTATCCCCTACTCCCAATATCTCCGTTTGCGCCGACTCTGCAGTGACAACCATGACTTTGAGATTCAGTCTCAACTCATGTTTCTCCATATCATCCTTCGTGGATATCTCCTCACCACTATCCACTCTTCCCTTGCTAGGGCACGTTCCGTGGACGGTACCTCTGCTCTTTCTCCCCGCACTCGCCCCGCCGTTGCCTGTCTCCTGTTTCCCCTTGCCTACCACCCTTCCAGTCTGCCCCTCTAACGCACCCTTCCGTTGACACCAATCCGACTCCTCCACCTCGCTCATTTTCCTCAACCTACACATTCCCTCCTTCAGACGAGCCCATAACCTGCGTGACCTCCTGGCCCACAGTTTCTTCCTTAACCCCACCTCCCAGCTTGGCTCGTTCCACTGCTCCCACCCATGCTGCCGTACCTGCCCCTACTTCTCCAACACCACCATCCTCACAGGCACCTATCATCGCCCCTATCACATCACCGACTCCTACATTTGCATTTCTAGAAACGTCATTTATTGCATCACTTGCTCTTTCTACTCTTCCTTGTACATCGGTCAAACGGGACGCCGCTTGACTGACCGGTACGTAAACACCTCCGAGAAATCAGACTCGGCAATGACATCCCGATCTCGCGCTATTTCTGCTCAACTGGTCATTCACTACAATATCTGTGTTCGGCCTGCTTTGCACAAGGATCACCCGGACTCCCGCCTTGGCCGTGAACAAGAATTAATCTTCTCTCTTCGCTCCTTTGCTCCAAATGGGTTCAACTCCCCTCCTCTCTTCATCTGACACCTACTTCCTCTGTTCACTCCTATCTACACCCTCTCTTCATTAATACCACACCATCCCCACATCACCCCACACATCCCAACGCCACACATCCCCACCACACTACACCACCCGACACCATTCTACACACACTAGCGCTGACCACTTCCCAGCACGCACATCACACACCCACACACAATCTTCAATAGCGTCACCACACATACCACTATATGAGCATCCACGCGTTACAGATGCACACACACACACACACTCACACATGTCAGAGTCTTTAGCCCCTATTCACGCAGACACCATTCTCACACACTCACACATACGCACGTGCACCTTCATTTGAGATCACCAGCACTTTATTATCCCCCTTTTTTTCAACCTCTTCTTTCAAACTTTTTTGCTAATCATTCGCCATGGTTGACCGCTAAATCTACACGTTTTTTTTTTCATTTTCTCTCTGTTTATTTTCTCTTATTCCTTTCTGTTGAAGAGCGTAGGCTCGAAACATGTAAGACTTTTTCATTTTCCCAAGCGTCAAACTAATACACCTGCTTGTTGTTCATACACCTGACTTCGTCTTTTGTTTTTCTATAAATTTCAACTGTGTGTGTGTGTGTGTGTGTGTGTGTGTGTGTGTGTGTGTGTGTGTGTGGGTGTGTGTGTGTGTGTGTGTGTGTGTGTCTATACACATACGTATGTATGTATGTATGTATATTATCTTTTTTCAATCATTTAACTTCTCCCTCTGAGAACGTACAAAGCTCTATCGTTGGAATGTAGATAACAAAAGCAATGTCACATTTTAAACTTGAGAAAAGTCTTGCATATTTTTACTATTCCACTCACAGATTGTATTTGTAATGTGCGAGTTGGTTAATTAATTTCTTTTTTCTGAAAATCTTAGCTTATCCAGATAGCCGCTTAGAAATTCAGTCACAAAACTAAGTGCATCAATTATTATTGTTATAAATGTGAATTTATAATCTGGATACAAAAGCTGGAGGTTTCAAATTATTTCTGTACATTTAAAACAATAACAAAATTTGTATCACTCAGAATAGAAAAGTTCTTCGAAACAAAATATAAACTTTGACCCTGATCAGCTATTAAACATCTACAAAGCTCAACTGACATTACACTGAAGTATTGCTCATGTATAATTATGGGATGGTACTAAATGCATAATCATCTTAGGCATTGTCACCCCCACAAAAAATGATAGACAAAAAAGACAAATTGTATAACAAAGATTCACTCGGCAACACGCTATAACATTTACTCAAAAATGCATTGTTTCTCCTTTCTAACGCTTCTATCTCTACTATAATCACATCGATGAGCCAACTGGTTGCATGCATATAATCACTTAGAACAACCGGAGCACCCAGCTCTCTTCCTCTTGATAACACGATTGTAATTAATACAGAAGGAAACAGATTTCATACTAAACTGTGCTTCTTCAGATCGTCAACCATCTAAAATTCTTTCTTTGCTTATGTCACTTATGTCATCTGTTCAAAGGTAATATTATGCACATCTGCTTCATTAGCTTGTCCCGCATAATTCCGCTATGTAACTGTATTTCTAATTATGCCTCTGTGTGTGCGTGTGTGTATGTATGTATATACTTACGTATGTATGCATGTATACGTCTAGGTATGTATGTTCTTTTCCGTTTTTAATTATTTAACGTATTCTTGTAAGGAAGGAAGAAACTGGTTCCTAACAAAGATGCAAGGCTCCGTCGTTGGGATGATGACAACGAAAACAAATTCACATTTTGAAATTGAAAAAATTCTTACATATTTTTACTGTTCTTTGTAATGTATGCATGCCTGCATGTATGGATGGATGGATGGATGGATGGATGGATGGATGTTTGTATGTATGTATGTATGTTGGTCTTCTTATGACACTGACATGCAGTATCTGTGCAAGACCGTGCCTCAGTAGAGCTGGACTCATGAGTCATCTTCGTAGTCATGAAGCAAGACCGATGATTGACTACCAGGCCGATGGTGATGGTGCTACACACCATACTAATCATGTCTGTCGGGCATGTGGAAGGGAGTGTGATTCAGCAGGAGGACTTGAACGACACGCAAAGGTACATGGAGCCCAATTACAACAACAGCCAGCTATTGCCAGTGAAGGTTTTGGATGCCAACTCTGTGCAAGACATTGTAGATCTTTGGCTGGGCTAAAAAGTCACATTCGATCACAGCACCGTTAAGTTAAGCTTCGTGCAATGGCCATACTCGATAATGAGGGGGAAGCCATAAAATGTATGTATGTATATATGTATGTATGTATATATGTATGTATATATGTATGTATGTATGTATGCATAGGTATAAAGGTGAGAAGTTGAGCATTACTTGGGATAGTAAATATGTAACTTTGAATTGCGTAACATTGAAATATTAATGATACACATTACATATTGTTACGCAAGACATATTCACCCGT
>NC_068982.1:168896937-168901125 GCF_001194135.2 Octopus bimaculoides
CCGTTTTTCTAATACACGTACGCACATATATACACTCCTACACACACACAGTCACGCACACACAAAGACACACACATACACACATATTCGTACATAAATGTCATCTTCCTACGAATTAAGATCACGCATACACCCTCCTATATTGTGTATTAGAAGTTGACTTTCTGCTAACTCCAGTATTCTCGATCGTTTTGATTTCGTTTGCACACCGAAGATCAAATACAAAATTAATGTGCGCACTTCACGTGAAAAGATTTTTAAAAATCATACTTTAAAGTTAAAAATTTAGAAAGAGAAACTATAAAAACAAAGTATCGCTTCGTTATTTTTATTAATTTTTTCAATGTCGAGGCGTATGTACGATAAACATTGCTTTTGGCTCTATCAGAAGTTACTCGTCCTTTTTTTTTTTTTTTGTTATTTAATGTTGGTCAATGAAGAAAATCTTAATCTACATAAGTATGATGTTAAAAATTTTATCAAAATAGAATTTTTTTTAGCTACTGCGGAATAATCTTCTCTGATGGTAAACCAAAACATTTTAAGAGATAGTTCATCAGAATTGATTTTCTGTTCACGTTCGCTGAATATAGGCAGCCAATTACTCTTCTTGAAATAATTTCAGGCCAGCATCAACCGGAATTTCTATGAAATCTGGGCTTAATAA
Organism: Octopus bimaculoides; assembly: GCF_001194135.2. Classification (NCBI taxonomy): domain Eukaryota; kingdom Metazoa; phylum Mollusca; class Cephalopoda; order Octopoda; family Octopodidae; genus Octopus; species Octopus bimaculoides. The sequence continues at coordinate 168,897,605 of NC_068982.1, forward strand.
TACTTTCTGACTTAAACACTAGGCCAGAAATTTTGTGGGAAGGGAATAAGTCGATGTCATCGACCTCTGTACTTAGAACGCAATGAGACGAAAGGAATACTGCAAGGCATTTTTCCGACGTTGTAACGATTCTGTTAGCTTGTTACCGTTATACTATGCATAATAATTCTCTCTACCACAGGCACAAGGTCTGCTACTTATTTTATCGACCTCGAAAAGCTGAAAAACAAAGTTGACCTCGGTGGAATATAAATTCGGAACGCAAAACCAAATGAAATGTCACTAAGCACTTTGTCCGACGCGCTAATGATTCTACCAGCTCATCGCCTCAATCTATGCTTATTAATGGAAATAAAACTTCCCTTTTCTTTCCTAGGATTGTCAAATGCTCACCTTTGATAGGAGTCATTTCTTTTATATGTATTTTACGTACTACAGAAAAAATCTAAATTATCATTTCTGACTTCTCTTTCCAACATTAGAATTTTTTCTGAAATGCTGTTCGCTTATCTGTAGAGTTGAAGATATTTTCATCTTTATATTTGTCAAATATTCCAGAAGATACTGGAAAAAAGGTAATTCTTCAAAAAAAAAATATGCATGAAGTTATTTTCGGAGGTTATTCACACGACTGAGCACTTTCTACTTTGAGAACCATCTCACTCACTTCGATGTGCAAAAAGTAAGCGTCAGTGATAAGTGTCCATGTCAATAGAAATTTTCTGAAACAAACGAATCTTTAATGGGCTGCTTTTAATAAAATTAAGTATTTTGACAGATAGATACATACAAATTAAGTATTTTGACAACCCGTTTCTATTCAATCCCAATGTTTTTGCAATCAAGGCTTCTATGCAGAAAGCAGTAAGTTATAACATCCAGGTTTTGCTTCTTTTACAAGTGTTGTTATCCCTTTCATACAGTCTGCCAAAAGGGGAGCTCCATCAGTACAAATGCCAAACCATGACTTCCGTGATATTTGCCATTTTTCAAAGTAGTTATTTAAAGAATAAAAAAGAAGAATGTTTTCTACTATTGAAGTGCCTGGCATTTTTTTTTGCCACAAAACACTGATGTACTGTTTGATCTTCAGTAAAAGGTAAAAATGCCAATAGATGCGTTTTGTTGGTAATGTCTATTAACTCATCAATTTATAAAGCAAAATTTAAATGTTGAAGCTTATTACAACATGCATTTTCCTCGATGTCAGAAGATAGTTCCAAACTGCGCTTACGAACTGTATCATTTGAGAGAGGAATTTAGCTTCTTTGTTGTTTCTGCCTCATCAGATGTAATAAAACGCCTGAGAGTTGGAATAAAAAGGAATAGCGATTAAACTACCTTGAGAGACAAAGTGGAAGAGGAAGTGACAGATCTTGCTGCAGAGAGATAGGGAGAAAGAGAGTAGATGATGAAAGCGATAGATAGATAGATAGATACATACATACATACATACATACATACATACATACATACATACATAGTGAGAGGAATATAAGAAAAAGAAACTAGTGAAGGCAAAGAGGGGGTACAAAGAGGATAGTAAAAGATGGGGAAGGAGGGATGGATTGTGAGAAAGCAAAGTGAGAGATAAATGGCGGGAAGAGAGAAAATAAGATGGAGTATGAGATTCGAAGAATGGAAAGGTAAACGTGTTATGAGAAGAGAGAGGGTGAGAGAGAGAGAGAGAATGTTGTAAGGGTGAAAGCGAGTTCTATATCAAAATATATCAAAATAGGGAAAGGTAAGCGAGAGGGATGAGTAGCATAGTTTGTAATGCCACTGCGTTTCTAGTTATCTCATTCACTCATTCTCTTTTTGAAGTGTATATTAGTAATTAAAATACAGGCCTAGCCAATTAAAAATCGCTGTTCCAGTGTCCAACGAATTAGTTCACTACACAAGCCTAGATATAAATATCGAAATATTTATGCTAAATTTTAAAGTTTATTATGTGGGAATTGCACATATTTGTAAGTCTATATGATATACATGTGTATGTGTATGTGTATGTGTACAGTAGAATGAAAGTATGAACAGGCAAACAGATTGTATCGGTTTAGATCATAGCGTTTATATAATGAAGCAAAATTGCTGAGTTGTTACAATATAGTAGATCGTAAGAAATATGGAAGTAAGAGGGTGTGCAGATAGTCTCTTACAGCTGTTTCAAGAATAGATGCGCATATGATACATTTCCAGACGAAAATAATCTATACATATAGTGACAGTCTATTCCATCTTCGGAGAATACATGCATATACGGTTCATTTCGGAGAAATGTATCATATGCGCATCTATCCTTGAAACAGCTGTAAGAGACTATCTGAGAGCATTCTTACGTCCTAATTTCTTATGATCTACTCTGTTGTAACACCTCAGTAACAACTCAGTGTGTGTGGATAGAATCGATGAAGGTAACGGAAGAAGTATTCAGTACGAATCTTTATTTAGCACGACGTGCTGAATAAAGATAGCACTAAATCCACCTTCCGTCTTCTTTATCAATTATAAACAGAACAAACACTGCGGATTTCCTGAAGTAGATCCAGTGAAAATTATATCGTAACTGCAGATGACATCAAGCAGCCCAAAAGGTGAATGTACTTTCATCAACATACTAATAGGCATATATTCAAAGTCCAAGTAGTTATATAAATAGATAAATATATATATATATATATACTTATATATGAGTGTGTGTATAGCGAGAGACGGGGTGGAGGAGAGAGAGACAGATAGAGAGTTGAAAGCAAATATTTTTATTACCAAAATATATTTTGCATACAAGATTTGTGATAAGACCAACTGTATCAATACCTACTGTTTAACCTAAATATTTAGTCACACCTTATGTCTAAACTGTATCTAATACCAATTTTTCCTCATCATAAAGGCACCCATTGTCCATATTTTTAAAGTGCTGAATAAATTTCATTTCAATATTTCGCTACCAAAGGCGTCGAGCAAGTAGAAACGTTAGCACGCTGGGCGAAATGCTTAGCGATATTTCATCTGCCGCTATGTTCTGAGTTCAAGTTCTGCCGAGGCCGACTTTACCTTTTACCCTTTCGCTGATTAAGCGGTGTAAAGCGTATTTATTTTCCACTGGGGTCGATATAATCAACTCAATCCGTTTTTTTTTTTTGTCCTTGTTTGTCCCTCTATGTGTAGCCCCTTGTGAGCAGTAAAGAAATAAGAAACGTTAGCACGACAGCCGAAATGCTTAGCGGTATTTCATCCGTCCTTACGTTCTGAGTTCAAATTCCGCCGAGGTTGACTTTGCCTTTCATTCTTTCGGGGACGATAAATTAATAATACCTGTTGCCTACAGGGACGATCTAATCGACTGGTCCCCTTCACAAAGATTTCGGGCCTTGTGCCTAGAGTAGAATAAAATATTCGGATCTTTTTTAAAACGGGGGCCACATTTTTCATTAATGTTTTACGTAGTGTTTTTGGTACGGAAAGACTTTCAAACTTCGTATACTTATCTATTTTGTGTTATAGAACAGAAAAAT
>NC_068982.1:168901440-168902715 GCF_001194135.2 Octopus bimaculoides
GACGTCAGTGATTGGTTGAAATTACAGAAATACGACAACTTTAACATGGAATAACTTAGGGATTTCTTTTTTTTTTAAGAAGACTAAGAGAAAAAGATGTTTTATATGACACATTCTACCAGTGTTCCAAGTTTCAAAGTGTTTCGTTAATGAAAAATGTGGCCCCCATTTTAAAAAAGATCCAAATATTCCGCTACCATTAAGGCGGGGAGCTGGCAGAAACGTTAGCACGCCGGACGAAATGCTTAGCGGTATTTCGTCTGCCGCTACGTTCTGACTTCAAATTCCGCCGAGGTTGACTTTGCCTTTCATCCTTTCGAGGTCGATAAATTAAGTACCAGGCGCGTACTGGAGTCGTTCTAATTGGCTGGCTCCCTCCCCAAAGATTTTGGGCCTTGTACCTAGAGTAGAAAAGAATATTAAATACAGCCATATCGTTTGCACACCGACCAAAATGTTTAGCGGCATTTCGTCCGTCCCTTCGTTCTGAGTCGACTTTGCTTTTCATCCCTTCGAAGTCGATAAAATAAGAACCATTTGAACCCCCTCCCCAAAAATTGCTAACCCTGCGTCAAAATGTGAAACCAATATTAAATAAAGTCATAGCTTTCCATCTATTTTCTGTCATTCCAATGTCGTTGAAATAATTACCATCCATGTACTAGGATCAATTTGATAGATTTTTACCTATCCACAAAATTCGAAGTTTTTTTTTACCTGTATATCAATTCAAGATTTCTACATCTGAGTGACATTGGAATTTACAAAAATGTTCTTTTTGTCTCTCATTGTTATGAATACAAGACTTGCTTTTTGGTCCTAATATGTTCCCTAAAGATGTAATTCCTTTGTTGTTCGTTATATATTTTTTCCCTGCTTGTTTTTTTTAGTTGAATTTTTTCTCCTTTTTTGTGGGGTGGATTTTGGTAATGCGTATGCTACATATATTCTACTTGTTATAAATCTATTTCCAATATCGATTTTACAAAAACTGATTCTCTGAATCAAATCTATGTAATATTAGTTTGTTTTACGCGTATCTACGTTCTTTTGTGAATATTGATGTGTAGGGGTATACATGTGTGTGTTTTAGTGTTTCGATCTCTCTCTCCTTCTCTCCCTCACCCATTCACTCATTCACCCTCTTACACACACACACACATTCTTGGTCTCTCATTCTCTATTTCTCTCTCTCTCTCTCTGTCATTATATATATATATATATTTATATTTATATTTATATAGACCTGCATAAATATATATATATATATATATA
>NC_068982.1:168902998-168905979 GCF_001194135.2 Octopus bimaculoides
TATATATATATATATTATCATGTGCATACTCTCACACACTATTCGGTACATGCATACAAGCATGAACCCCCTCATGTACCTGATTAATAATAATTCTGTTGTAACAGCTATTCCTATAAGTACAGCTCGTTCTTTATTGATGTATTTATTTACTTATTGAAATGTTTATTTATTATTACTTTCGAGTATTAAGCAATAATAATAATGACATTGATCTCTGCAAGATGAAAGTTAGCTAAAGGCGTTCAAATATAACATTAAAAAAATCAAACATTTCAAGTATTTCGCTGTAATTCTAGTACCGGATACAAAATGCATTAATAATCAACTAGTTTTATTTCATAAGCACCAATTCAAATTGAAATTGATTGAATAAACGAGTAAGAAAAGGAGAAAGCGAAGTGATTCAACAGCCATTTTTGTTGTAGATTTTTAGCATTTGAAAATCTCGTCCGGTCTTTATTTATTGCGTGGATTTGCGCCGGATATTGAAGTGGAAAGAGCTGGAAACATATATGAAACAATATAAGAATATATCAATATATAAATATATGAACATAATATAATGCAATAATCAGTTATAAACGCGTGTATATGTGTCATTGCGTGGCTAATATACTCATTCTAATGAATGGAGAAGAAAATAGATATGTGAATGGCTTGAGCAAGGAAACAGATAAATATTTACTGTAGTTGTTGTTACTATTTTTGTTGTTGTTGTTTAAACCCAGGTCAGCCTGAATTGATCTGACTGGCAATTAAATGCGTTCAGACAGCGCATCCATGACTGAATCATCTTTGGTGTTCTTGATTTTTTTTTTTACGACAAGTGTCATTTGAAGGAAATATGGCTGTTGTTTCTAGGAGATCGATCGACCACTCACAGGTCCTCTCCTGCCTTAGCATATACAATGCAATGATATGTAGCATAGAGATAAGGAGAAACAGGGAGAGAGAGAAAGAAAGAAACAATAAAACAAGGAAAGGCTAAGGAGAGATAAACAGAATGATAAAATCAGACAGACAGACAGATAGATAATTAGACAGGAGTTTAGACAGATAGATAGATACATACATAGATACATATATTTACACACTCACACATACATACATATATATATTCACACATATATGCATACATACGTAGATAGATAGATAGATAGATAGATAGATAGATAGATAGATAGATAGATAGATAGATAGATAGATAGATAATTAAATCTTGTCTTTTTGTGAAAATTTTTAGTTTTTTTTAACAAGGTGCTGCGCAGATATGCGAAGCAAACGAACGTGGGATTAGATTATAAAAAATATCAATGATGGCTTATTACTCGTTTATCCATCACTAAAAGAGAAATAGAACAAAAAGCAAAATTCAGTTGAATAAAATACGGTCTTAACAAAATAAGAGAAAACTTGTTAGACAGTAGACTGAATAACTAGATATTATATTATTACCAAATGAGAGATAAAAACATGAAAAATAAAACATAAGAAAAGATTAAACAAAACATAAAAGCATTTCTTTTGTTTTTTTTATTGGAAATCGGAAATTACATAATTGATAAATTTAAAATGATAAATTATCTAATTATTTTACACTTGATATTATTGGGTCTTTTTATTGTGTGTGTGTGTGTGTGTGTGTGTGTGTGTGTGTGTGTGTGTGTGTGTGTGTGTGTGTGTGTGTGTGTGTGTGTGTGTATGTGCTACGATCTAAGCATGATCTCTTATTCTCTCTATCGCTACCATTCTTGCTACGTTTCATCTTTCATCCATTTTTTCTTTTCGTTCTCGTCCCCCTCTCTATTTCCAGCCTATTTCAGTCTTCCTTCTTTCTTTTCTTTCGTCCTTTCTTTCTTTCTTTCTTCCTTTATAGTATTTACTGTCTGTCTGTATTTTCTATTATATATATTTTATCTATATCTATTTATCACTCCTTCTTTTCTTCATTCCCTATTTCCTTCTCTCTTTCCATAGAGAAACTGTCTGTGTTTTTAACTTTTTATCACACTCTCTCTCCCCACCCCTTTATATATATGTGTGTGCGTCCACACACGTGTATATACATACATATATATATATATATATATATATATATATATATATATATATATACATATATATATATATATATATGTATATACATATGTATATATTATATATATATATTATATACACATACATATCTATATATTATATATACATGATATATATATATATATATATATATATATATATATACAGACACATTCGTACACATATGTACGTGTACATACGTATACATGGATACCTACATACATATGTGTGTGTGTGTATGTATGTATGTATGTAAGTATGTTCAAATGTACATATATATGTGTGTATTTCTCTTTCTCCCTATTTTCTTTCTCTTTCACACAATATGCGCATGTAAAACAGACATAAAAGCTGACATACACGCACGGACGGACACACACACACACACACACACACACACAAGCACACACACACCACACACAGATGTGTGTATACATGTGTGAGTGCGTATACGTGCGTGTGTGCGTGTGTGTTTTCTGTTTATATATCTACATACGGTACAGAGTCAGGCACTGAAGACGAATAATTATACGCACATACTTATGCACAGACAATCATACGCAGACGAGATAAGCCACACACGAACTTGCTGAAAGACGCACTGATACAGAAGCGCGTTCTTATATTTTACAGTTATGTGTTTATGCCTTTACACACATACACATGCCTAAACACATAGACACTTATAGACACACATATTCACAAATACAAAAAATTTTAATATAATGCACACACATGTACATACCGTATATTCGTATATATACTACATACAATATTTATATATGTGTGTGTGTGTGTGTGTGTGTGTGTGTGTGTGTGTGTGTGTGTGTGTATATGTATATATACAGAGAGAGAGATATTATACCATATATATATTATGTTTACTATAATATATATATATA
>NC_068982.1:168906353-168914078 GCF_001194135.2 Octopus bimaculoides
TATATATATATATATATTATACGTATTATATATATGTATTATAATATATATGGGAGAATTCACGAAAAAACAACAGACGAAGACAGGTGTTGTAAACAACAAATGGATGTATTAGTATTCGTTATATAATACGTGTGTGCGTGTGTGTGTTCTGTATGGCCGTGTCTGTGTAGATATTCATACACAGGAACACAAACGAATTATGTATTCATAGAAACATACACAATTATACAGACCTATAGTCATATGTGTAGGCATGTGGGTGTAGGCACATTGGAGTATCACCACACACACACACACACACACACACACACGTACACGTACACGCACATTCACACTCACAAACACGCACACACAAGCATACACAAATACAAACCCACCCAAACAAACTCACACCACCCAATCCCTTAATATCAATACGTATCTAACATCTTGCACAGAAAATTCAGTTAATTGATACAGTTAGCGCCTCTTTTTCAAACTATCTTTTTAAATTGGCAAAAAAAAAATCCATTTTATTTTCTGGAGAGGATACTTGTTTGTTATTAGATTTTTGTTGTCGTTGTTGTTGTTTTGCTTGGTTGTTCATTTGTTTCTTTAGCATTTATTTATTTAGTTAGTTATTGTAAGCGATGATTACTGTTAAATATACGGCTGGAGTAAATTTTAACGGAGTACAATAAATTAGGAACTCGAAACTAACTAAACAGAAGAAAACATTTTGATGGGTAGAAAACAGCAGAAAGTAAAGCGAAAACTGAAGAGTAAAATTTGTGGAACCAATTCCTCACCAAAATCCGACAGCGATGAAGTGAACAAGAGGGAAAGCCAAAACGTAGACCAATGTTTTGTCAGGAAAAACTATTCAAATAAAACAATGAAAACAGAGGCTAACATCATTTTGCGGCTGCCCCGTTGGTGCTAAATCCGAATATATCCATAAAACCGATGTGAAAATAGTTGAGAAGTGTTATAGACATCCACCGAACACGGCACAGGACAGTGGCTTGGCCACAAAGTGATACGGTCACAATCATTTAAGACATGCTTGATAAGAAGGTCAAGAGTTAGAACATTTCTGTACACATTCTTCTTGATACCGCGCGCGCACACACACACACACACACACAACTCATATAACCACACAATAAAATCATTCGCGTAGTAACATATACTCTAAGGTATTGCCACCAGACAATATAACACACCCTAGCAAATACTGAATATAACGACTACCCAATAAATACCATAGCACATACTATTACATAATCGACACCCGATGCTATAAAACCAACCAACAGCCGACACTAAAACACATAACACAACTTACACAGCACGTATCTACGCAAACACCATCCAATAAAATGACACAACTCACATTGCGCATACTCTACGCAAAAAAATAAGAAACGAAAAGTCCAACAACAAAGCCTAAGTACAACCCACACAAACATCAACCAGTAATATAACATTGCTCACACAACATATAATTAACCAAATAGTTGTTTCAACTGTATCACTACCCAATAATTGCCTCTAGCATGGACACAAGGCCTGGATTTGGCGTGAAAAGGACCTCAATACTTTACTAATGCTTCGTTTTATCCACCCAGGATGGATGAAAGGCGAGATCTGAACACAGACCTTAAAGAGCTGGAATGCTGCAAAAAAAGGTATTTTTATTCCGAAGCTCCGAAGATTCTATAAATCTGCCACAATCAATAATTCGCACTAAACACAATCAATAACTCGCGCCGTTCGTATTCTACATAATCACCACACGATACTATTATGCAACTCATATGACATACACAAAACATGATTATTGCCCAACAAAATTATACAATTCACGTAAAATGTTTACACAACAAAGAGACGATACACTGAAGCAACATCAGAAACACGACACAGGCCCAAGAACAAAGCAAAGCAAATATATTATGCAAACATCATCTTACACTCCCAAAAAGCAATATTGCAAATATTTCATGAACATTGAGTTGCAGCTGGTGATGCAGTAGAATATCACATGAAACTGTTAAAACACTATAACTAGAATATATTAATTAGTTGATACGACCGGCACCTTTTCCTTGAAATTTACTTCTTATGATACGGCACACAAATCTACATTTACTGTATAACCACAAATGTGTTTTATTATATTACAATAAAACTAGATACAATTAATATGTAAGTGACAGGTATCTGACAGAAACTAATCCAATAATCAAGAATTCGGATAACACAACAGCGGAAATAAAACAAGCGAAACAGTCATTTTGATTATCCAAAATAAAATAGATTTCTTGAAATTTGTTTGCTGAGTTCGTTTGTGGAGTTGGTGTCTGTGTGTGTTTGATGAATTCACAGTTAAATGGTTGACAAATAAGCCAAACGTTAGGGAAAAAATTGTGCTATCATAATACAACTTCTATACATGTCTAGAGTTACTCGAACGAAATTTTTCTGAATAAGGGAATGTACATGATTGAGAAAGATAATTCTTTCAAAAAGTATTTTATATTTAAAACATTAATTAAATATTATAATCTAGCTCTAAACTAATATATAAATTAATATTTTAACTTCAATATTGTGCTACACTAATGCAGATCAGACTACCCAAACGGAAAGGAAAACTGGGAAATATCCAAAATGTTATATCTTTAATGAAAATTATCTGAAGAATTTAATTAGGTTTAGCATAATTTTTACGACGTAAATACACTAGTAATTTATCAATAATCAATTAAAATATTACTCAGATGAGGAAGTCAACTAATATATCCAATAATTTTATTAATCAGGTCGATAAATGTAAATGCAGACAAGTAAACAGTCATCGTGTAATCATTAGGAATATTAAAACATCAAATAAATCAAAATAATTATCCAAAGTCATCAAACAATCGATTAATGTGTAAACCATCAAACAAATTATGTTGGATCACAAAACAGGAAAAACATTTAAACATGATTTTAAGACTTCAAGCTTTCTTATAAATTGTCAGACATCAAAATCTTGGACAAACAATTATTAAGCAATGAACCAAATAGTACTGAACCCTTCTAAGAAAGAAATAAAAATTTGTCCTTGCAATCTAATCAATCAATCAAACAATTAAGCAAATCATAACGTAAACAGAAAACAATCAATCACTTGCTACAACTAGCCAGCAATTTTAAACAATCAAACAATTACCAAAAAAATCTATCACTTAATTAACTGCCACACCATTATGCACGCAATCAGTTACTCAGACACTTATATACTCAGACCATATATTTAACAGCCATTAAACAATTAACCAGTTAATCAAACTGTTATTAAGATTTACATCGAACCCATAATGCAATCACTTAACTAAACTCAGTATCAGTGACGAATCTATCAAACAACTAATCGAAGTGTTATTAATTAGTTGTATTATAATGTCAGTAATATAATTACCGTACCTTGGAGTTCTTTGCTCCGGAACGGTTTTAATTTTTAAAACTTCTTTGTTTTCTTTCCAGGCACTTCTAAAGTGAGGCTAATGTTCCATATAGGCTAATCTTTTTGCTCCAAATGGGTGCCTCTACATTTGTTTTATGGAACATGCTGAAGTTACATAAGAGGAAGTTATGAGTGAAATTATCCCTAAAAAGGACGAGGAATCTATTATGATCAAATTGTAATTTCTTGCGTTAATGTTATACAATATTCTTTAAACAACTATTTTGAGTAACGCTATATAACAAAGGATGGCGTTTTACGAATGAGTATACAGATAGGTTGTCCGATCGGTTAAAATGTTTGAGAATCACTATTGTAAGTTGTACGCAATTGCAAGAGTATATATATTATGAAATCAAAAGAGAAGAATTAAACATTTTTCATTGAATTATATACCTGGGTCTACAAGCTCATGGTAGTATGTGAAAAAGTATAGATATAAGCCTTGATAAAAGTAATGCATAGAAAGATACTCATACCGCAAAATATTCTAACATCCTGAAAAATAATATAGAATCCTTAAAAAACTATGGATAGCCTGTGCTAGCAGAAGAAATGACCGCTTCTAAAATGTGCAAACTATGACAAATTTGTATGATGTTTTGAGCTAGGTTTTTCTTTGAATAAATTAGTAGCTTTTTGGAAGGCTGTAAATAAAGTTGAAGTGTGTAAGAAAAAATTAGAGATTGCGATCAACGACTTAAGTGATGAAGGTTTGTGGCGAAGAATGTGAACTTAGAGAGTTGACTTATTGCTTATACAGGTATTTGCACACGGAAGTTGGCAAAGAGTTAAAATATTAAGAGACACATGCAATTAACATGAATAGAGGGTATAACCACTGGCATACAACTATATCAAAATATCCGCACTTATCGTATACATCTGTTCATATACATTTATATCACTACTCATATCAGTGAAGCATGAACACAATAAGTATTATAGGTTAGATAATAAGGAAGAAGTGGGAATATCAGGGATAACATGGTAATTTGTTTTTGCAGTAGTTTAGCTCCAGGTCAGCTGTGATCGAAAAAACCAATAATGAAAGACGTTCTAGCTATGATTTTCTTGTTTTATTTATACATAGTGAGTTTTTTTTTTTATTTCATACGTAGAATCACATTATCAAATGTGTTCTTTTACAGTAAGAGATTTGGTGTCGTTGTATATCATTAAAAGAAACAACACGGAAACTTATGTGCGTACACGCACACCAGCTGGAATATAAGAATAAACATCTAAAAAGAAAGAGGCTTAAGCGTAGAAAGAAAAGGGAGAGATAATTATGAGAAGAAAAAGCCTTCGGAGGTGTCAGTAAGAGAAGTACTGAGAGGGAAGATTACATTCCTCTCTTTGTATTTGTGGAGGCGAGAGTATCAAAGTAATAAGGCAACAACTTAAACTGAGAGCTGATCTGTAGTAATGCTAGGCTATTTGAAATGTTTCCAAACAAAATATTCAAAATATTTTACAAATGTTATTATCCTAATATTTTTAAGTTTATATGCCCTCAAGAATCCAGACTCCAATGAGCACTTGATTGTCGCCGCCACTGGAGAAAAATTGCATATCGCATCATCGTACGCATTAAGTACATTAAATTTTAAAGGAAATGTTGATTTACAACATGCCAATGTTGACAGGGTCGGGGATTACCTCTGCGTTTAGAGATTAAGCAGAAAACATAAACGAGGCAATAGCGCCGAATAGAGACAGTTCTCTGAACAAATCAAAACAATCGAAAGCAAATTAATCTTTTTCCATTTAAATAATGCTGTCAAACCATATTTTCGATAATTCTATCAGATTATTAATATATTACAGTTTACGTTTGAGTGGCCACTTCCTGAACAGGTATGAAAACTCTTTCGTAAGTGTTTGAGAATTATGCTTTGGTTATACAAAACACAGTTACTTTGGCTGTAAATGTACTTCCTCCGATGAAATCATTCTTCTATCAATATTAGAAACAGTTTAGCTGATAGAGCATTCAGAGGAACACACTGCTAAAAATAATATCAAAATCAATGTAGTGGATATAATGTAGAGATTGGAGAACCGGTTTCTAACTTCGAGTTTCACATATCCAAACTAAAATCACACAACGATTGAGTTGTCTCTCCTTCCATTTCGCTTGCAAAGAAAGTTGATAATTTTTTTTACTATAGGCATAAGACCTGAAATTTTAATGGAGGGGACAAATCGATTACATTGACCCCAGTGACCAACTGGTACTTATTTTATCTATCCCGAAAGAATGAAAGACAAAATTGACCTCGGCAGAAATTGAACTTGGGGCGTAAAGACGGACGAAATATCGCTAAGCATTTTGTCCAGCGTACTAACAATTCTACCAGCTCGATTAAGCAAACTCAGAAAAGGTGGTAGAACTAAAGCCTATTCCCCTTGATCGCGTAAGAATAAAATCAATGTTAAAGAGATTAAGTGGTAGTAAGTTAGCAGCTGAGATAAAGACTTCGTGTGTTTGGTCACAATTTTCTATGATCTAATTCCAAATTCCATTATCGTCAATTATATTTTTCGTATCTACAAAAAATATCAATCATGTAATATAGGATATTTCAATTACGACTCGAACATTATATTTACTGAACAAAAAGCAAATAAATACTGAACACTTTATTGCATTTTTCCGAACCTGGTTCTCACTTTGGTTTCCATACTTTTAGATAATTCACCCACACACTCATATCATCTCCTTTCCGACTTCCCTTCCGCTATAAAATCAGAGGCCATATACTCCACCAAAATAAAAAGAATGTTATCTCCACCAAAATAAAAAGAAAATCAGTATTTAAGTACGTTTTGAAACCTTCAAACTTCACAAAATTAAAAACGAACAACTGTTTACTCGAAAATAATGAAATGAGAAGGTCAAATACTGTTGTTAAATACCACAGCTGATATAAATAACTAAAATAGCTTGATAATCGAATGTCAAACATCTATAGGACATAAAACGTTGAGAGGATGAATCATTGAACATCCTAAGTTCTTAAAGCATTCGAAAATCCTAAATCTCATAATCTCAAATGTTATCCTTATATATTTAGCAAACGATATCTAGAAGATTAATGCACATTTCTTTTTCTTGTTTGATTGTTTGTTTGTATGTTCGTGTGTGTTGTTTTCAATTTCTTCGTTTCACATCTGCCTTTTGTTTTGTTTTTCTATTCGACCCAAACGATAGTATAAATTTTGACTGACTGAACAGAGCGTAGTGCTTTTTTTTTTGCTTTTTTTTTATACCAGCAGTACACCGAGTCCTTGGTGAGAAAATTACATTTGCAAGTGGTCCAACTCACTGAACACTGAATATATAAAATAAGCAAAAAGTAAACATAAGACCACTGATCTAAGCAGGAAAGTGTTGTGCAATTGATGTATATAAATATAAGTATACATTATTCAGACTCTTACATAACTATATATACGTGTCTATGTATGTATGCATGTAGTCGCAAGCGTGACTGCTTGGTAAGAAATTTGCATCCGAACCACATGGTTCCGGGTTCAGTCTCATTACTATAACCTTGTCTTCTGAGTGGACTTGGAAGACGGAAACTGAAAGTGTGTGTGATTTGTGTGTGCGTGTGATGTGTGTGTGTGTGTGTCTGTCTGTCTATTTATCCCCACCATTGCTTGATAACCAGTGTTGGTTTGTTTACGTTCCCATAACCGAGCGGTTCGGCAAAGCTCACCGATAGTATAAGTACCATTTCTAGTCCGAGGATTGCAGCCAGGCTGGAGCACCGCCATTTACTTTGCTACATTTTCACTAAATCTCCTCTGATACGTGACATTTGGAAGGCGACGAGCTGGCAGAAACGTTAGCACGCTGGACGAAATGCTTACCAGTATTTCGTCTGCCGCTACATTCTGAGTTCAAATTCCTCCGAGGTCGACTTTGCCTTTCATCCTTTCGGGGTCGATAAATTAAGTACCAGTAGCGCAGTACTTGAAATTTTTTGCATTGAACTGCATATTATTTTGCTCTGCCCACTTGTATATTGCATTTAGGTCATTCTGCAGGCTTATGATATCATCAGGATTCTTTATTGCCTGAGATAGTTTTGTGTCATCAGCGTAGCTAGTAACAGTGGCTCTCCGAGTGACCGTAGGCATGTCCAGAAGGGCCACTATGAACAGTAGTGGCCCCAGGACATTTCCTTGCGGAACACCGCTCAATATTTGCGTTT
>NC_068982.1:168914955-168915371 GCF_001194135.2 Octopus bimaculoides
GAGAGAGAGAGAGAGAGAGAGAGAGAGAGAGAGAGAGTAGTGGTACAACAAGGCACCAATGTTTACTGGAAATAGCAGTCGATAAATTTACGACGATATAGTAAAGCTTCATAGTATACATAGTGGCAAAGATGTGTAAAGGCAGCGAACATAAAGAATTTCTTGTTATCTCTAGGAAGAACGTTAGATAAATGGACAATCCAGAATCGAATAATCTAGTACCTGGGTTTCAGACTCATCAAATACGTTTGTTAACGTAAATTTGATTAGTCTCCTTCAGCTAGATTTACCTGGACAATATTTCAAACGTTAGTACATCAATGCCAGTATACTCGCCTGAACGCCTAGCCGTAAACAGAACCGAGAACATACATATACATATATAATGTGTATATACATATACATACATATATATA
>NC_068982.1:168915920-168920987 GCF_001194135.2 Octopus bimaculoides
TATACATATATATACATCAGTAGAGCTATGGAGAGACCATGTAATAGTGTTAGAAGATTTCTATGTTTGAAATCATTTTTTAAACTGGTTGTAGCCTACTGAACAGAGAAATGTATTGTGTACATAGTAGGTTATTAAACGTTTGACACTTGGAGTTGTTGATCTTGTATTCTGAACTGGAGTTTTTTAAATATCCTGGCCTTTAACATCGAGAAACGCTTGTATTACTGTATAACTATGTGTAGGAAGTTAGTTTGGCAAGTAAATAGGCTACTATGTAAGTAAGTGCTTATGAAGCTTTGTGTGTTTGTATATGCATGCACACATGCGCACACGCACACACACACACGCGCGCACACATACACAAATATATATGCGCTGGGGGGAGATGAGCGTGCATATAGGTAGGTGTGCGTATGTATGTGTTTTTTGCGTATGCATATGTGTTTATAATGGTATAAGCATACATTCGACCGCAAACATAAACGTATATATTTAAGTCACTGATGTGTATAAAGGTAACTTGGTGCATGGGTGGACAGATAAAAGATAGGGTAGTCGGCTGGTTTGTTGGCTGGTCGGTCGGCTGGTTGGTTGGTTGGTAGGTAGGTTGATAGACAGACAGACAGACAGACAGACAGACTGGTAGACATAGATAGATGGATGGATAGATAGATAGATAGATAGATAGATAGATAGATAGATAGTGAGACATACATACATACATACATACATACATACATACATGCATACATACATACATACATACAAATAGATAGCAGACAAAATAATACAGAGGCAGAGTAAACTAGGTGGACAGTTTGATTGTTAGAAAGCAGAGCATCGATTTAAGATTGGCAGACACATGTTTCTGAATTCGATGTCATTGCGTAACACCTTCAGCATAAGTGTCTTCTGCCATAAACATGGAATATGATAGAGGAAAATTATTTAGCAATTCATGTTTGCATTCTCTTTCACTTCCTTCCCATTCTTGAATCTTTTGGTCGTTCCTTCCTCAATTATTTCACATGTCCCACAACGAGGATCTTCACAGTTTATTACTTGTATCATTTATCTCCGATGTGAATCTTGCCTTTGTTGGAGGTCTCTTGAAATTTGGTCATTGTCTTCGGCTGTTTATGGTTTGTGATTTTTGTAATTATTTGTCAGAGATCTGATTATGTATCGTTTGGAGGTATCGTTGGCGGAAATACTTAACACTATTACAAAAGACAACTTCCACTTTATGCATTAACTTGGAACATGTTCTTGAAAAATTACACACAAAATGCACACTATATACGAACTTCTTCCACAATGGTTAGTGACATTCTGTTAATGAATTTCTACCAAATAAAAGTATTTCCACCAGATATATTCGTCAAAATGACTTCACAATTCTACACTTGCTACACAACCACGATCTACCACCGTGCAATTTTTATACTTTTCCTGAGCTCGAAAGAAGTTCAAGGGGACATTGTCGGGAAAGCATTGCAAAACGTAAAGAAACATCTGAAGACGTCATTGTAGAAAAAGAAGAGATTTTGCATCTGCATTTCATTGCTGTAAATAGATCGAGAAATGTATAATTAACAACGGAAAAATATAAAAATTTCAAGGTGATAGGTCGTCGCTGTATATCAAGTATAGAATTGTGAAATCATTTTGACCAATATATTTGATAGAAATACTATTTCTACAAGATGATGCATTGTTGTGGTAAAACAAAGTTCTGCGTGGTAATTTTCTTCGGCTTATCAGTTGAATGCTGTCCTTAAATTGTTAATTATTGTCATTTTGTTTTTCCAAGTCATAGTTTTACCAGCATTAAGATATTTAAGATAAATATCTCATTTAGGATAGTAGTAAAATATATTATCACCTTGGTGAAAACTAACTTTGTCATCTTTGATTTCATGGGAATAGAGATGGTTTTAACTCTCCATTTTATTGACTGTTCACTGTTTGCCTAATCACACCTATGACGCCATGTTTCATCACCAGTAACAATTCATGTGTAAAATGTGTACGGTTCACTGTTAAAATCGTAAAAGAAGCTGATGCACATTTCAAATCTGTTTTGTCAAATCAACACTTGTCGAAAAACGAGAAACCCATTTACAAATAGTATTTAGCTTACTCAAATATTTATGGATTATTTACTCAACAAAACATTCGCTTATATATAACTTAAATTCGATGTTTGTAGTTGTCGTCGGTTTTTGCGAAACTGGACGACATCCATTTCGATTTCCATCGTACACTGATTCTTAACTGTCTCTAAAGCGTTTCCTCATTTCTAAATAGTTCAAGGAGCCATTGCATCAATACGATAATCACTCAGCGGCTCAGAAAAGTTTCAACTACTAACTTATCAAAGCAGTTGACTACGATTATGACTCAGTTATCGTTGTATGAGTAGGGTGTATAACGCTTAAGCAATGAATGTAACTTTATACATTGTGCCTTATGTAATTACATTTAAGATTATCTTCATACCTTGTATCTTACATTTCTTGCGCCTTAGAACATTGTACTGGAATTGATGTTTTGCAGTTATTTCACGGAACTGTTTGTGGCACAGCCTTATACACACACACTCACACACACACACACACACACACACACACACACACACACACACACGCAAACAAACAATATATACATGTATATGCACGTATATGCACGTATGGATGCACATATATTTACACATACAGTCACATAAATATATGGAGAGAAAGAAAGAAAAAGGAAAACTCCAAATTCAGACTGAATATCAACGGCATCGATATCATTAGTCTGGTAAAGGCTTGCACGGGTCATAGGCAAAATGCTTATCTCTTAAGTAGCAAAAACATTATTCCAAATCATGAGAAACACCAACAAAATATTTGTCAATTTTTTTACTTTCATTATTTGAAAACTGCTTCTTTTTCTTTGACTCTCCACAGAACTAAATAGAAGAAATGTCTAATACACTTAATGCAATTAATACCCTCAATTGTATTAAGTTTAATAACAGGATTGATGCGTATCAGAACATCAGATTTGTATTAATATACTTAATACAATTCTGTATATTGAATTCACAGACATTCTTCGGATTTCCAGAAAAATTTTAATGTAATGTTTTCAAAAATTTTCAATGACATACATTTAGAATTCTGCTTTCTTTAAAAGTTTATTACTATAAAAATGTTGTGCGCATTATATAAAGAAGCCTGAGCTGAGTGCATAAAGCTTCCCAAAGCATAATTCTTCAAAAAAATGCAAAAAAAGAAACCTCTATTGAATTAAATTGTTGTGTGGGGCTTTATTGAAATGAAAAAAGCCAGACATGTAATATTGAATTTCACCTCATTAAATCCCAGTATTTGCAAAAGATTTTGCTGTATTTCCTTTATAAATATATTCCTTTGTTACGAACTTATAAACTTTTTTTTAGTAGTTGCAGGACTTTAGTGGATGTTTTTATGCATAGTGCAAGTGTATGTTTGTGTGAGCGTACGTGTCTTTGGGTATGCGTGAGTGTGTGTATGTCAGTGTATGTATTTTGGGGAACTGTATTAAACAAATAAGTAGCATATATTTATATGTCTATAAATATATATGTACATATGTGTGACTGTGTATATGAGTTTCTATGTGTATAATATTTGTATGTCTGAGTATGTATTTATATGTTTTAATGACTAGCAGTCAAATATACATCTATGTTCGTGTCATTGTGAAAACATCTATGAATGTAGGTATGTATGTATTTATTCAATAAAGTAACAATATCTTGAACGTTTACGACTACAATCATGATGGTGACGACCGCGACAATAACAAACAAATATAAAAAAAAAAACTTTTCCGTTATGTGCTCGTCTGTGTAAACCTGCAACAAAATATTCTCTATCATCGTGCAGACAATCTATAAACCACTTTAAACTCTCTATTCAATTTCATACCATTTACTCTATGTATATATTTACATAACAGTATTAGACCACTTCTAAAGTCGATGAAGTGGCAGAAATTCGAAAGAAATCTCGTATTTAGTTACCTCATTCTACATCCGAAGTTCAAATCCCACCTGTGTTGATAAGCAATGATAAAATATGTCGAGTTATTTGAGCGATCGATTTTATCGATTACGTATTTTTCAAAGAATCTGTAATTTCTGTCAATGCCAAAAAAATAACTCAATAGCAGAATAGGTTGAGCTGCGAGCAAAGTTTTTATTCTGCTATACTCTTTGGGGTTCTGAGTTCAGTTCTCGCAGAGTAACGTTTACTTACATCCTCCTTGTGTTGTTACCCGTCAATAAACGTGAACTGATCTAATCGTGGATACTTCTAGCGAATCCAAAACATTGATGTTAGCAGAAACAACAGAATGCCAAGGAAAATACCTTCTTATTAACTATTTTTGCTACTCATCGTTCCGAGTTCATATTTCACAAACTGAACACTGCCTTATATCCTTTGAGGGTCAATACAATAATTTTCAATCAATAGAGTCAATTATAATAGATTGAATATTTCCACATAATTGTAAGATTGTATGTCAGTAATAATATTACTAACAATCGTTTCAAACGTAAGTACAAGCCCACGCGGTCCCGAAAGATACAATTAAAAACAATGCATGTTAAACAGAGTAGTATAATGAAGGGAGGGATGAAATCGACTTTGCCTTTCGTCCTTTCAGATTCGATAAAATAAGTACCAGTTAATCACTGGTGTCGATGTAATCGACTAAATCCCTACCCCAAAATTGGTGACCTCGTGCCAAAATTTGAAACCAATATATTTAAGGTGAAAATATCTCCAGTGAACTTCACTGGGTGACACAGAGATACTGACACAGAGATGTTTAATACAGGATTTAGACATATATTTGTATTGAACACAGTACATCCCAACTAATTTGATAACAAGCAAAGTACCACAAATTGCTAAATAAATAGTAATAGTAAGTTATGATATGGTCTGGCATTAGCACACACACACACACACACACACACACACACACACACACACACACACACACACACACACACACACACACACA
>NC_068982.1:168921050-168924361 GCF_001194135.2 Octopus bimaculoides
TATATATATATATATATATATATATGCATATATATATATAAATACAGTGTACATTTAAACACATAAGAGATGGCCATAATAGGACATCTAACCCGCTAGAAGGAGTAGTTAAATTCCAAACCACTATTAGGGTAATTTCAAAAGGGAATGAAAAATAAAAACATTTACCATCTATTTCCTGTACCATGGTTTCAAGCTATCTTCAGCAAATAAAATATATATATCAGGGATATTTTCATTACTTTTCATTTCTAACTTTGGTACCGCCGAACGAGGTAGACTAAAGGCTCGGATCCTTCTCGACGTCGTTGCTGTAATAATGAAAAAGCGAAAAATTTAGATATCAAATCTGAAATATGAGAGATAGCGAAAGAAAGAAAGAAAGAAAGAAAGAAAGAAAGAAAGAAAGAAAGAAAGAAAGAAAGAAAGAAAGAAAGAAAGAAAGAAAGAAAGAAAGAAAGAAAGGGAAAACTGTGAATGTTATACAAATAGAAAAGTTGACCAACTGATGAGCTTGTATGGTTTTTGTGTTTATTTCAAACGCAGTAGAGACAAACACCGGTTGTTGGTATTCTTCGATTGACTGATCTTAACCAGTGATACGCATCTATTTGTAATTTAATCTTTTGACTTGGGAAGAAAATTTAGAAATATAATTTCATTGTTTTTTGCCATAGATTTCGATGATCAATGTTATCGTAGAAGTGTAACGAAATTACTACGTAGATGTACAACCGAACAACCATACACTCTACTCGTCGAGTATTTTTAATTTTTCCTCTAGCGTAGTGAGAGTGTGGTGCTGAACTTCAGATCATAAAATGGCAGGCCCGATCCCAGGACAGAGTGGGACATTGCACCCTCTATGAACAAGGCACTTCATTTCACATGACCCCAGTAAACTCTGCTGAAAATTGGTACCAGCTTAGTACTGCTGCTGCTCTCACTCCTTATAACATCTTCGGTGTCAGCGATGGGAGAACTTAGAGGCTGCCTATGTCTGATCGCGACTACATAGGCACCTAAAACAATTAGCAAAAGCATAAATGTAGATTCATAAACGAATACAGCCAAGTAGTATTCGCTTATGAGTGACGGCTACGGTTTCATAATCTAAATATTAGCAAAACAAAGAATCACAAACATTTTTGTTTAATTCGTTGCCATTTGTTTCTTTCCGTTTTTTGTTGTTGTTTTGTTTTGTTGTGTGTGTGTTATTTTATTTTGATTTATCTTTGCTATTTTATTTATTCTTAATGGTGTATAAATTTCGTTATAGAAAGTCTGGACAAGAAGGTGAAATAACCTAGACAGGACAAGTAATTAAAGAAGAGCAAATAAGGTAGGTTAATAAAGAATTACTGTGATACAGGCTAAGCGGCAACTACAGAGAGAGCAGGTGTCACGTTCTAGTCTGGGAGTAGTTTACCTTTGGTATTAACTAAAGGAGTAGATGTTGACTCGATAGAAAGGTACGATATAACAAGAAAGAAAGGTTATTGAAAGAGAGAGTTGAATTGGTTGTCAGAAGCAGTACGTTTTAGATAGCCATAGAATGACATAGATGAAGAGAGAGAAAGAGAGAGAGAGAGAGAGAGAGAGAAAGAGAGAGACAGAAACAAACAGAAGCTTGGAAAGAGAGAAGAGAGGCTATATAGAAAACTTTGAACCAAAAACTGGAGGTGAGTGGAGAGAAAGGCGTATGGAGAATGTGTGAGGCAAAGAGAGATGTGAATACATATGTATGCATGTATGAAGTCTGTTTTTACACACACACAGACACACACACACATGCCGAGGTAGAAAATTCAATGTATATAGAGAGAGAGAGCTATATTATTTATTAGGTAAGAAAAGGACAAATACTTTCTGAATTTCTTTTTTGTTACTGCCTCACACTCTCACCCTTTCTGTGGATATGTTGATGCATTATACATACATGTGTGTGCGCATATTACTATATATGCATATGGGTATATGTATACGTGCGTATGTGTTTCCTTATAATTTCATGCTCTTTGCTTCTATATGCGCTTGAGCGTATGCACATATATATGTATACATGTATGTACATATATGTGTGTGTGCGTGTATGTGTGTGCGCGTGTACGTATATATATGTATGCATATATGTATGTATGTATGTATGTACGCACAGACATTGACATACTAACATGGAATTGTGCATATATTTAAGCGTGTAGACGCGGACGCTTCGATCAGAAATATATGGATGATCGTGCGCACGTGTACACATATTCTGTATCTCGTTGTCTTTAAATATGCGAAAGACCGTACATACATATTTTTTTATATATGCGTCTGTGCTTACGCATGCGCAACAGTACATCTGTCTACATGTCTGTATATCAATCTGTCTACTTATCATCAAACACCTGCGATGATTATTTTATCAAATATATATGAAACTCTTTGAGTCTCCTTGGCTCCTCGACTAATAAGAAATTTAATATGCATGTAAATATAAATACTCAGCTAATAAAAATGCAATATATCTATCTATCTATCTATTTATATATATATATATATATACATACACACACACACATACTTTGCCTCCTGTATTGAGTTCCATATTTGTCTCGTTTGTAAAGCCTAACTTACCTGCCCATCTAATCGTCTAGCTACCTAGTGATCTACCGATCTGTCTATTTATCTCTCTCCATCTCTCTCTCTCTTTCTCTCTCTCTCTCTCTCTCTCTCTCTCTCTCTCTCTCTCTCTCTCTCTCTCTCTCTCTCTCTCTCTCTCTCTCTCTCTCTCTCTCTCTGCCGATGTGGAAACAAGCTTTCCTACATGTCTCTATTTGTGTACGTCTCTGCCAATCAAACTGTCCGTCTGACTTACTCTGTTTCAGTATTATTTTGTCTGCCATCTATCTGTATGCATGTATGCATCTATCGATCTATCTATCTATCTATCTATCGATCAATCTCTGTGTATCTATCGATTTATCTCAGTTTCTCACTGTCTGTTTGTTATTCTCTCTTCCTTTCTCCCCCTCTGTATTTATCTATCCATCTCTATCCGTTCATCTGTCTATCTTTGTACCTGTCTATCCATCCATTTATACACACATCGAAACGTCGAGTTAGAATAGAGGCAGCTGATGAATAATTCCAAGTGGCTTTCTGTTTTCCTATGTGTTCGTTCCGTTGTCTGTAGTTCATTGTTCTAACGTCCTGTACCCTGATATGCATCTATATACACATGTAGATGAAAGTATATAAATATATGTGTGTATACATGCATATATATTTTTTGTATTATATATATATATATATATATATAT
>NC_068982.1:168924371-168926540 GCF_001194135.2 Octopus bimaculoides
CTTAAGTCGAAAAACGACTTAAGTCGAATTTACTTGTCTCTCTAGGCTAAACCAATAATAACCATTCCCAGTTCTTTACTTTATTTATGAATACATTTTCAATAATAAATGGTTAATAAAAACCTATTTTAAGCTTAGAAACAAATAGTTTTTATTCTTTAATACAGTACAGTAAAAAAAAAAAAGTAATCTAAATTTACGAATACAATTTGGCGGTGTTTACAGTATATCGCGGGTGCTTTATTCATAAATGCGATTTGCAATAAGACATGGTAAACTAAAATCCGTTTTTAAGCTTAAAAAGCAAATTCATTATTATTATTATTTTGCAATAGTAAAACAAAAACTAAAGTGATGGCTTGTTGCCAACTTAATGTGGCAGTTCCAAGAAGAGGAATAAAACTACTGCTATTTAGCCACAAGGAACACTGTTTCCAGTTAGCTATGTGACACAAGCGTTCTGTATCCTTAAGTTTTCAAACTGGGGAGATAAACACCTCCACCGAACAAAGCAAACATCCAGAGACTAGTTTCAGAGTAATTGCTCTTCATCAGTCTGGAGTAGCTTAGCATTGCTAGCTGTCGGTGCTAAATCGCTGTTGAAAACTTATAGAGTTCCAAGTGAAATAAATTCACTGATTTACAGAATTAGAAATATTGAATTTCTAAATCTCTCAGAGAGAGTTATGCAGTAGCAGCAAGTGATGGCTTGTTGCCAACTTAATGTGACAGTCCCAGGAAAATGAAGAATGCTACTGCTATTTAACCCCAAGAAACACCGTTTCCTGGGACTACCACTTTAAGTTGGCAACAAGTCATCATTCTATTGTGCTGCTACTTCATACCTCTCTCTCTCTCTCTCTCTCTCTCTCTCTCTCTCTCTCTCTCTCTCTCTCTCTCTCTCTCTCTCTCTCTCTCTCTCTCTCTCTCTCTCTGAGAGATTTAGAAATTCAATATTTTTAATTTTGTAGATCCAGTGAATTTATTTCACTTGAAATTCTATAAGTTTTCAACAGCGATTTAACACCAACAGCTAGCAAGGCGAGCTACTCCAGACTGATGAAGAACAATTACCCTGAAACTAGTCTCTGAATGTTTGCTTTGTTGGGTGGAGAAGGACACAGAACGCTTGTGTCGCGTAGCCAACTGGAAACGGTGTTTCTTGGGGCTATGAAGACATATTATATGCTCCAATTAACCCATATGACTCCATCAGGAGTTAAGGCTTTACACACGCCAACTTCATTTAATTCGTCCTTAGTCCTTAGTCGAAAGACACTTGTTGTTATGTCCTGCTATTTGCATTTGTATTTGTGTAACATTTCTCCGTTTTTTTTTTCGTCCTTGTTTTCGTATACATTTGCTGCTTTCTAATGCTCTTAGCTTAGGTTTTCCTTGGAGCTGGCCAGATTAGAGCAATCTTGAGTATAACCAGCTGAAATTGCAAAGATAATCTGGAACTCGACTGAGGAAAGAAAACTCCGAATGACCCGTCCTTGCTTACTTTCTATCGTTTGTCTGGATATTTCTTTGTCCCTTTTTTGTATCACCTAACTGTCTGGATGTTTTGCGTTCTTGTCCCACTTTGTATTATTTATATATAAAAATATAGCGGCGTACGTACACTTTGGCTTTCAGGATGTCGCGAAAGGCCTGGTTGGAAGCCCAGCCATCCGAGTTCTTTTACGGAGCTTAGGAAAGAAACTGAATGACCGCTGCAATGTGTGTGTGAGTCTGAGGGGTGGGGGATTTAGGTGGAATAAAATCATAATTATCTGATCCTCCTGAATTTTCTTTTACTCAAAACTAGGAACTTTTCAGGTTTGTCGAAAAAAATGAGTATTCAATAGCGTTGAGATATTCTATCTTGATCGAGTCAGTCTCTTGCTACAATGAGTTTCGCCTGTGATGCACAGGTTTTTCAGGCAAGTCATGAGTCGCACAACACATACACACACACACACACACACACACATATATATATGCATGTGTGTATATATGTATATGTATATATATATATATCTTCATATATATACATATATATATATATATATATATATATATATATACATGACTGCCCGCACATTATACAATTCAATCCCCAATTCTCGCTTAACTGAAAACCGCCTTATGTCGTTTTAATGTATTTTATATTTACTAAGATGGTAG
>NC_068982.1:168928695-168930887 GCF_001194135.2 Octopus bimaculoides
TGTGTGTGTGTGTGTGTGTGTGTGTGTGTGTGTGTGTGTGTGTGTGTGTGTGTGTGTGTGTGCGCGTGCGTGCGTGCGTGCGTGCGCATGTAGGTTCGTATGTATCTAAGATTAAATGGTAAACAACTGAAACTTCGAATTTTAACATATCTGGAAATACGGTCACAACTGGTTCTGTGAATCGCAACCACTGAATATAAAATCAGTCATGGTGCTTAGAGACAATGAGAGAGCATACAGCCAATTCGATAGAATGTGGCGGTCCAAATCCTAGATGCATGACAAAGAGAGCACAACTCTTAACACTAAAATACTTAGTTTAACTTAGCTATAAATAGTTGTAACAGAATAGCATAGTTCTCTGCAAAAATCAGTCTGCTGTGTTCTCTTTCGGAGAATCCAAGTATTTATAGGTTTTCATGTAGATCTTTTGTTGCGTAGCCCAGCGAACTTATGATAATAGGTACAAATATAAATCTATAGCCTGAATTTAAGAGCTGTAGGTTTCTCATTACTTTTCGTTTAATGTTCTCCTTTGTCATAATTTTTGAGCAGACGTTTACATCTGCCGGGCAGCTGATATCTACAACACTGCACGACTTTTGCTCGCTCTCCCGTACAATTATGTCTGGCTAGTTGTGCTAATACCAGATGTAAACGTCTGCTCAAAAATTATGACAAAGGAGAACATCAAACGAAAAGTAATGAGAAACCTACAGCTCATAAATTCAAGCTATAGATATATATTTGTACCTATTATCATAAGTTCACTGGGCTACGCAACGAAAGATATACATGAAAACCTATAAATGCTTCCGTAAAAGATCAGAGCAGACAGATTTTTGCAGTGAACTATGCTATTCTGTCACAACTATTGTTTCTTTTATTGGAATGTTCCACTAGTATTTTTCTTATTCTTAAAGGTGTGGCTATTTTCTGGTACTGCTCTGCCTTTGGTATGGCCGTCAGAACTATCTTTCAAGCGCATAGCATTGTAAATGGTCTTAGTGACGATACCATGTCTTATGAGAAGATAGTATTTACTACTATCATGAATATTTCTCTTCTTAGTCTCTCTTTAGGTTGAATAGTCCAGCCACTCTTGTTTCGCGTGGTGCAGCTGTAAACTCAGAGTAGTTAAGTTGTTTGCCTAATGTCATGTTATTATTTACTTCAATGTTGAGTTTACACATGTTGTACTCATTTCTCTCTTTACTGTTCAGTAGATGTTACCTAAATGAAAAGATGCAGCACTTAAAAGCCCTCTGAACTGATCGTATGCTTCTACCTCCAGAGGTTACTAGTCACTGTTAATATCTTCTCAGACCTGGTGTCCAAGTTACGAATTCCTTCGACTATCCAGTCTACTATCCTATATTTTGGTACTGGCACTGACACTGCGAAAGCACTGTAGAATATAGTTTTATTGAATGCAAACAACTCTGACTTCCATATCTTCCGACGTCTGCTGAATTATTCTTTTGTCACTGTAGCTTTACTCAAAGCACAGCATTTGCAATATTCTCATCAATTCCAAGGTATTTGTAACATTCATCACTAATGTTAGGGGAAATAAGCAAGCCATTGGTATCTATATTTGTTGCCTAGTCGACAATCTTCTTTCGTTTGACTCTCAAATGTGAACACCTGTCCTTACTAAGCTGCATTCGTGTATCCGATGAGAATGTTGTGACCAGTTCTATTTTTTCCTCGGTGTCATGAATATTACTTGAGTACAGCTTAAGGTCATCCGTAAAAAATATATGGGTGAAATTAATCTTTCTTTCATATGCAGTTTCTATCAGAACTTACAAGGGGTTCGCTACTAGGACGATAAACATAATGAATAAGCTGGTGCCCTCAGATATTCCTGTTGATAATGTAATTTTGTTAGTGACTATAGTGGTAGCCTCAGTTCTTATTGAATGTTCTGTAGGTCATATTGTTGACAGCCTCTCAATGGCATTGACTATAGTATTTGGAATCACAGCAAGGCACAGTGACACTATAATACACGAATGAAGAACAGAATCGAACTCCTTCTTGTCCTCCAACCATACAGTCAGCAGATTTCGGTTGTGCTGTTTCGTTTCCTTAAAAACAACTTTGTCGCGTAGGAGCTGTTCGACACAGCGCCAGATTTCCATGTCATTGTTACCCTATCTCTCTCCCTCTCCTTCTTTCTCCCCCCC
>NC_068982.1:168930906-168932331 GCF_001194135.2 Octopus bimaculoides
CCCCCCCCCTCTCTCTCTCTCTTCAAACCCAAAAACTTGTTCCCTGTTCTTGTGTAACATATCCTGATATTATACACACGTGTGCACAAACGAATACACACGAATACACAAACACACAAATACGTTATGCGTATGTGTGTGTATATATAAATATATGATATATAATATATATATATATATATGTATATTATATATATATGCATGTGTGCATGTGTGTATGCGTGTGTGTGTTTGTGTGTGTGTGTGTGCGCATGTCTTTGTGTGTGTGTGTGCGTATGTGAGTGTGTGTGTGTGCGCGTGCGTGCATAAACACTTAAACGTCTTCGAATCATGTCAACCTGTTCGTTATTTTTTCACCAGGTCATATCTCTATTGCAAACTGGACAGCATTTTACTAACATCTTGGATGTTATAAATCATAATTTCTCCTGTATTTACTACACACTCAATCTATTTACCTAAGAAGTTCATGTAGGCACATACGTGGGTTTACTTACTGCTCTGGACGTAACATGGCTACCAAGTAAGTCGGGATTTATTCTTAAACACGAACACATGAGCATATACTTTCTCTCTCTCTCTCTCTCTCTCTCTCACACACACACACACACACACACACACACACACACACACACACACACACATGCACATACTGGTTAAACGAGAAGTGTGATACTTTTAACAGTAAATGCTTTCTATATTCTCTAACAAGAAAATAATTCTACTGGCTACTGGAGAAAGTTTATATGGCAAAACTAGAAATAAACAGTTTTATTCCATGAAAAATGGAACCCTTTCAGACGTCAAACCTCACTCTCTTAACAGCAACGAGAGCTCCCTTATTTTACAATTTTTTCTCAACTGTTTTGGTTTTGCTTTGTGAATTCGTTTACTTTTATTTATTTATTCTTTTTGAAAATGAAGACCATCACTAATTTCATTACTATTCTAGTTAATTTTTTCTTTGATTTCATTTCCCTTTTGGTTTTAATGTCAGTCATATAACACGAAGAAATCTAATAAGCGAAATACTTCTACGTTTAACAAGAGAAATATTATAAATCATTACAGCAATAATTATGATGAATATATTATAACCTAACCTCAATTATTAATTTCTCATTTAAATATTATAAATTTGTTAGCAGAAATGAAGATATGAGAATTGTGCAGTATCCACCATGCATTTTGTCAATGTTATCCCACCCTCTGTCTTTCTCCCGTTCTTTCTACGTGTGTATGCGTATGTGTGTGTGTGTGCGTGTGTGCCTCTGTGTGTGTGCGCGCGCGCGCGCGTGAGTTTGTGTGTGTATATGTATGTATGTATCTGTATGCATGTATGTATACACACACACACACACACACACACACACACACACACACACACACATATATATATATGTATATATATATATATATATATAT
>NC_068982.1:168932936-168937803 GCF_001194135.2 Octopus bimaculoides
TATATATATATATATATAGATATATATATAGATATATATATATATAGATATGGGAGAATGTACGAAAAAAAACAACAACAGACGAGGACAGGTGGTGTAAACAACAAATGGATGTATTAGTTTGACGCTCAGGAATACAGAAAGTCTTTAACGTTTCGAGCTACACTCTTCAACAGAAAGAATACGGAGAAAACAAGGAGAAAAACATGGAGAAAAAAAATTGAATGGTCTGGTCAACGATCTACCCATATATATGTGAATGTGTACATATATGTGTGTGTACGTACAATATATGTATATATATAATGTATGTATATAATATATGTATGTATGTGATCATAAGTCGTTTATATAGCATTCAAAGCGTTCCCCCAACATGACCGCGGTCCAATGACTGGAATAGGGAAAAAATTAAAAGGCATATAACAAAATCTGTAAGCAATCTTTCAGGTCAATTTTTAGTGCAATATATCTATTAAAAAATACCAAGTTGATGTTTTAATGAAGGTTTACTTTGAGCAACATTTTCGCCCAAAATCCACAGCTCAATCTTTGCAGTTCTCATTGACTGCGATCATTTTTTTCTCTGACTTTCTGTTTCTATCGTTAAATCTAGTTTCACTTCCATATCGCTTATGAGCAACTTACTTTATGATGGCAATATTGTTATAGCAATGATTTTTTTTATGTAAGCAATATTGTTCATACACTTATGTGTGTGTGTGTGTGTGTGTGTGTGTGTGTGTGTGTGTGTGTGTGTGTGTGTGTGTGTGTGTGTGTGTGTGTGTGTGTGTGTGTGTGAGAGAGAGAGAGAGAGAGAGAGAGAGAGAGAGAGAGAGGCATTTATGAGCTCGAACTATGACAGAAAAGATTCTTATCCTATGGATTCAAAATCTATGTTGAATGCTACCTATTACATCAAATAAACTCTGTCAAATTAAACTATCAAATTAGCATTTACAAACGTTTCACTAATGTAAATTAACAGCACTACCTTAAATCTTAGTACAAGATGCTCACAGAGAACTTTGTAACAACTTATCCACCATAGAGAAAGCAACCCACAGCTATATCACACAGTTCGGTTCAGTATAATACAATTAATGGCAGGTGAGATTATGAATAGCAATTAACTATAATAGGAATTATTAAGATTTTAACCACAAGACAAGTTGCATATGGGCAATCAATCTTCTGGTAGTTGAAGGTCTACGAAATTACCATGAGGTGAAGTAGTACCGTTAGTTTGTATTAGTAAAAGCGTCGATAAGTGCTAACCTGACAAAATAACTTGGCAAAACTTTATGTTGTTCGACTCCCGCGGTAGAATTTGTTCTCTTCTTTCCTGTCATAGGTCGTTCCTGTAAATATCTTAAATATTCATATCCGTTGGCTTAGCTGCCGTGCTGCAGTTAAATCTGGCTGGGTTACTGGTGAAGCTGCTAGATTTGTCCTACTTTCCTTTTATGTTGTAAACTAAGAGTTATCATCTAATAGTGTGGATTTAGTTTTATTGTTAACTTTTTGGGGACGTGATGTTATTTCGAGTAATTAACTCGTTAGTTTGCTAATATAGTTGCTTTATCAGTTTTCACTTCCACTAATAACAACAACACTAACACCATTTAGCCAACGACAGCCATCCTGCTAGAAATAAGCCAACACTACTTCAGGTTACACTTTACCGTTTTAATGAAGGAAATTCACATTGAAGAAATCAGAGCTAACTCTTTCTGAAATTACACCCTAATGTATATTGTATTTCTGGAACATTATCCAAAGTGTAATTTAAAAGAGGGAACATTCATTGTATATAGTCCACGATATATAATATGGGGAAAACAATGTGATGGCCATAAGTGGAATGTCTTTGATCATTAGTTTAATTAGTTGGGGCTGACTTAGTGACTAAACAGCAACCACAATAAAATAAGACTGATAATTTCTTACATTAACATAAAGTGAAAACTGAGTAATATAGATTGGGTGGCAGAGGTCATAGTTAGACGATTGAGCTGATTCCATTACATGACTGTACACATGTTTATTGATCCTACCCGCGAGGAATCGATAGGCTAGATCAAACTTAGCTTTGAAAGGATAACGCAGAAGCGAGAGGTATTCGTACTGAAAAACAGTTAGTCCAGTGCGCTACTGTTTCTGGCACCTCATCGTGGTTAGATCACTACAACCACCACTATCTCCACCACCCACTGATGATGATTATTAGCTTAATGAACCAATAGTGTAGAAGTTGTTGCTGTCATTGTGTAGCCTCAGGTCAGCACTGAACTGAGTGCCTGACCAAAAGCGCTTCTGCCGCAACCGTCTTGCATGACTTCATCAAAGAAAGTATCTCTCCCGTTACTTACAAGACAATTTGATGTACATCTGGCAGCTATTTCTTGCAGGCCGAGCGATTACAAAGAGGCTCCCAGTTTGGCTCGAACAATGTAAAAGGTTTACAATAGTGAAAATAATTGTCTCAAATTCGATTTCTGTTAGAAGCTGAATATTCTTCCATTAATGCTTTTAATGCCCCTGGTATGGATCTGTACAACCCTTTATGCCTTTCCTCCCGTGAGAAAAAAATTTTTTTTATCTACTTAAATGACTCCAGTATATTGTTTATCTATGTTTAAAATGAACGGCTTATTTCTCAATGTCTCTATTTAAATTATAAACAATTTCATAGAAAGACGCCATTTTTCAACCGGCGTTGGCATAAGTCTGATAATAAATAAGCAACATTAATTAAGATAGTATTCAGTAAATAAGCTAATTAATTCAACATATCAACTTAGCTGCATCGAATCTGATAAGATGTCGAGCTGCTAGAAGCGCTATGATAACGATCGAACAGATCTCTTACTTTTTATTTGCCTCATATTTTCCATTTGGCTATAATCTCGGCAATCACATTACAACAATATTATGTGCTGTCATAGAAAGAATTAATTTATATGCAGCGTTGTTCTTAACATAATTAACTACTAAATACCTAATTTTTTAAGAGTTTGTGGTCAGTTTAATTACAATTTTATTTAACAAAATTACTGACCTCCGCCAGCCTAATTAGTGACCTTATTTAGTCTAGCTCGTCGTCTTACTTCTCCTAATTATATACTTTAATAGCCTAATTAGTTCTTTTATCTAGCCTAATTGGAATCTTTGGAGACTATCCTAAATAGCGACCTTTTTTAACCTAACTGGTAACGTTATTTAGTCTAATTCTGACCTTTAGCCTTATTTAGCCTATTCTGACCTTTAACTTTATGTAGCTTAATTCTAATATATTATTCAGTTGGTCTTCTTATGACAATTTCAGTTGGTTGTGTTTGATATGTTGGACAGCGGTCAGTTTAACTGTGACACTCAACATAGTCTGTCTAGCTCAATTGAATTCCGTCTTTGCAAGAAGTTCACTAAGCGCTGCCGGAGCTCGGTCTCGTACCGGAGTAAGCAGACCAGCAAGCGACCGAGAGAAAAACAATCTTCGGCAACGTATAACACAAAACGACGTTCGAGTGGCTGACCAGAGGGCCAGGGAAGTTTTAGCCAGGAAGAACCAAGAAGATCGTTTCTTCTTTAACCTAGGTAAGTTACTTATGTTTGCATATTTGTTTTGCTTTCTCTCTCTCTCTCTCTCTCTCTCTCTCTCTCTCTCTCTCTCTCTCTCTCTCTCTCTCTCTCTCTCTCTCTCTCTCTCTCTCTCTCTCTCTCTCTCTCTCACCCACTCACTCTCTTTCTCCCTCTCTCTCTCACTCTCTCTCGCAAAATCATTAGTCTTGTTAAATATAATTTGTCGTTGTCGTTGATGGTTGTGTTACTGTTGCCATCGTTGATGCTGTTGCTTTTGTTGTTGTTTTTGTTGTTGCTGTTGCTTATATTGTTGCTGCTGTTGTTGTGGTGGTGATGGTTGTTGTAGTTGTTGTTATTGTTGTTGTTGCGGGAGCAATTATTGCTGCTATTTCATAGCTATGTACTTAAAATGCTGTGAATTTTGTGTTACATGCTCTGCATGTAGTTAGCTTTTCAATGTACGTAATGTAAGCCCTATTCTGCATTTTGTAGTTTGTTAGATCATTGATCTCTTGTGGATACAAGCATAATAGTGTGGTTAAAAACTTCGCTTTGCAGCCATAAAATCCTGAGTTTGATCCCACTGAGTGACTCCTTAAACACGTATATCTAACCACAACTTCAGGTCGATCAAACCTTGTCAATGAAACCAATCAGATGAAAACTGCAGAAGCCCTTTAGATCGAATGTATTTGTCATTGAACTTCTAACCTTTCCAAGCTGATTCTGCCTGAGAACCCTGTTAAGGGTATATGTGTCAGTAGAAAACTCAACACATGCACCATAATTTGATGAGTAACAAAGCTCAGTCGATCTAACAACTGAACGCTCATCATCGTCACCGACCGATATCCACACAATAAATATTCAAGGAATATTTTTTACAATGAAGTAAACAAACAGGGTGTGCATTGCGCTTCATGGATGTATCAAAGGTTGAACAGAAAGAACACAACAAAGAGAAGAAGTTAGACGAAAGCAGAGCAAACGTGAAACTAGATGAAAATTAACGGACGGGACATTTAGACAAAGACACTCTCTCTCTCTCTCTCTCTTTTACTTGTTTCAGTCATTTGACTGCGGCCATGCTGGAGCACCGCCTTTAGTCGAGCAAGTCGACCCCGGGACTTATTCTTTGTAAGCCTAGTACTTATTCTATCGGTCTCTTTTGCCGAACCGCTAAGTGAAGGGGACATAAACACACCAGCATCGGTTGTCAAGCAATGCTAGGGGGACAAACACAGACACACAAACACACACACACACACACACACACACACACACA
>NC_068982.1:168937903-168948472 GCF_001194135.2 Octopus bimaculoides
ATATATATATATATATATATATACATATATACGACGGGCTTCTTTCAGTTTCCGTCTACCAAATCCACTCACAAGGCTTTGGTCGGCCCGAGGCTATAGTAGAAGACACTTGCCCAAGATGCCACGCAGTGGGACTGAACCCGGAACCATGTGGTTGGTAAGCAAGCTACTTACCACACAGCCACTCCTACGCCTATATACGGAATATTCGCAGCTGAGTTTTCCTCGTCAATCAATGGCGCAAAATATCATAGTGGTTTCGTGCCATTACCATTGAGGCCATTCAGTTAAGCTACTGGGGAAAAAGCTAGCGAAATATATATATATGAACAAAAGTTTGATGTCAAGAAGATAGATATCTGTTTATTTAAAATGTGCTTTATTCTTAGAGACTATGCCTGAAGACATTGGCTGAAGAAATTCTATTCCGAAACCTTTCAAACGAATCTCTCGTCATGTTATTTTGGGGGCGGAAAAATTAAACGTTAAATCGCAAAACAAAGATTAATTTGAAACTAAAATCTCTTAAATTTGTTCCCTTATCACGTTAGGTTTTGATTCTGGTTCTATTGATGTGAATATAATTTAATTAATTCCTTATCAAACTCTCAAGTTTGACAGAACAATAGCCATATTTTTATTTGGATAGATTTCGCGTGAAATAACTTCATTTAATTTGGCAACATCAACAGCAACATCTGGAACTGACAAACACTATTATTTTTACTGTTTTTGTTTGTTTTTGCTTCTTGTTTTTCGTTGATGATGTTTTGCTGTTGCATGGCTAA
The DNA here is from genome assembly GCF_001194135.2 of Octopus bimaculoides. Taxonomy (NCBI): domain Eukaryota; kingdom Metazoa; phylum Mollusca; class Cephalopoda; order Octopoda; family Octopodidae; genus Octopus; species Octopus bimaculoides. Next base: position 168,938,692 of record NC_068982.1, read on the forward strand.
CAAGGCAAAATTGGAAACTTTCTACTAAGACTGACATTGTTGTTGATATTGTTATTGTTATTTATGTTATTCATAATATATCGTTAATATCATTAATATTATTGTTGTTTTGTTGTTATTCTGTAGTCTTATTTTTATCACGTGCCTTCACTGTACTACCGAGCACAGCTCTGAGTGACTTGGTTTTGGTTTTGTTATTTTCACTGTATTGAAAGTGCTTTAAGAAGTATGTGTGCACTGTCTAGTAGTGCTATTTTTTGTATGTTATATATATTCGTAAGTCTTGGTGTATTGGTTATGTATTTCTCTGCATGCTTCTTAATCATACCTAATGCACCTATTATTACAGGATTGTTTCTGTTTTTAAGTTCCACATTCGGGATATCTCTATTTCCAGATATTTGTATTTTGAGAGTTTCTCCGTTTCTTTTAGAGATACATTATCGTCTTTTTGGATTGATACAGCGATTAGGAGGCATTTTTTTTCTATCACACACGTTAATCTCTCGAAAGATTAAAACCGAGTGTAACAGGAATTTTGCAAAGCCCGGTATATCATCATTAATTTCTTGATAAAATCTTTTTGGTCGATTCTAAATAATTGGTTTTGCTGGTATTGTTTAATCTGTTGTTCAAACCTAGTTAGCTCTGCTTTTTTGACAAGTATACGCTGCTTCAGTTATTCAACTATAACATTCAGACCTTTTGTATCTACACCATACTTCTTCAATTTTTCAAATTTGCGATCATTCTTCAATTGTCCTTTTCTTTTCCTGACACTACAATGTTCAGGAAGTTTATATCTTCTGAAATTCTCCTTTTCCACCAAAGTTGTTTAGTTCCAAAGTTGTTTAGAAATCAGTCGATGTTCTGTTCCTAATAGTTCTCAATCCTATCCTTTCTTCCACAATCTTACTTGCAGCTTTGAAGCGTTTATTTGTTTGTGTGATGTTCTTTGTTTCAATGTGTCTCAATACATTATTGACTTTACTTGTCTCTTGATTTAGTCTCCAGTTGTTACCTTTCTTGAAGTCGCACATAAATTCTTTCTTCTTTATTCAATAAATCCAAGATCTTTTTTTATTACTATTTGGTCTTCATTGTTTAAATAGTCACTAATCTCGATTCTTTCACGTTTCATAGTTGTATATTCTTGTGAACAATTGTCCATTTCTTCCACTAATATCACTTACGTATCTCGCATTCCCAGCATCACATGATATCCTTTTTTTAATAGCCTCCAGCTCCAATTCCGTTAACCATCCATTCTTTCGTATTACTCGTGCTTGGTCACATAAGTTTTGTTCAGTAATTTCAAATAGATCCATTGCCTTCCATTTTCTGTGCATTCATTTTCTGTACCCTCTGACTGGTACGTCATTTGCATCCACTGGGATGCTCAGGTAGTCACACTCCATAATCAGCATGTTTACTTGTTTATTCCATTTATGTCTTGCTGGATTACGACTGTGCCCACCCTGCTGCATAGTGGGACACTTGTCGGATGCGGCGCCTTTACCATTTGTCCTAGTCCTTTACATAGCGTTATCGTTAGCTATTATTATTGTTGTTGTTGTTGTTGTTGTAGTTGTTGTCATCGTCGTTGTCGTCGTTGTTATTGTTGTTAATTACTTTTAATTTGCATGCTTGTTACAATCACTTGCCGAGACACACCCAGCACCCTAAAGCGAGTGATGGGTAAGAGATGTTATAGTATGACAGAAAGCTTGAGATGGGGAAGTAGCAGGAGCAGTAGTGAAATATCTTCATGTAATACAACACGGACATTTAAATAGATAAGGTCTTTCTAAGGATATGGGCAGTACTTGTCAGTACAATCTTTTGGATTTCTCTGAGGCATGGTTCTCCTGGGATGTTGTCTAGATGTTTCTGATATTCTTTTTGTATCATACCTAGGTCACCTAGAATAACACTAACAGTTCTTGCTTTAAGATGCCACGTCTTTTGTATTTCAATTTCTAGGTCCTTATATTTATTTGATTTGTTAAATTCCTTTACAGATATATTTTTATCAATAGAGAACACTTACATTTATTAGTCTAAAAGTAATTTCCTCCCTGTCTTTAATAATTATGTCTGACCGATTATTCTGGATCTTTCAGTAAGAGTTGACTGGAAAATCCCAAAGGATAGTGACATTTTTGCCTCCAACGACTGGCTCAAGATGATGTCCATACCAGTAAGCAAGAGTGCTTATTTTGTTGTGTTTGCATATTTTCCAATGTAAATACTGTCCTACCCTATTGTGGTGATTTTTGTATTCGTTTGGTGTCAGCTCAGGACATCCCGAGACGAGATGGTCGATTGTTTCGTCAAATGTATCGCAGAGTCTGCATTTAGTGTCAGAACCGTTTTGAAGAACGTTAGCCTGGTAGTTTTGGGGAAGCAAGTTTTGATGTTGTGCTGCCAATATGAAACCTTCAGCTTCTAGTTTCAGTCCTGGACTTCTCAGCCATTGATGGATTGTTGTTTGGTCTACATCAACATTTCGACTTCAAAGAATATACTGTCTGTGCAGGAGCTTCTGGCTCCACCGCTCCCCTATTCGTATCTGCCTGTTCGCTTTTGAAGTCTGCAAATTGAACTCAGAACGTAAAGACAGACGAAATACCGCTAAGCATTTCGCCCGGCGTGCTAACGTTTCTGTCAGCTCGCCGCTTTATTTGGTGACTATTTCTAATAAGTTGGATGACCGCATATAGACTCTCTCATTGGCACCAGGACTGCTGTTGCAGTCAGTGAGAAACAATGGCCAAATCTCCCTCAAATCTTATTTATTACATTAGTGAATGATACTAACTTGACCTAATAATTTAGAGCAAAGAAATCTTGGATGATGGGTATTAAGTACCTTAGCTACAGCAATGATCACGTTGCTGTAATCACGATTGACATAGATTTGACAACCAGATACAAATCACTGCACTCTCGAGTTGACTAATAGCTCACTGAATATGCCATGCTTCATTTTTGTTCCGGAAGATGCTGCCTCATTCTTTATGCAGTGTTTCAGAAGTGCATAGTAAAATGCGAAATTGTGGAATCTTTCTGTCTGATGTGTTAACCAGATAATTTAGGTTTGTCTTGTCTCTGTGGATATGTGCAGTAGAATTCAAGGAAGTCGACTCAGTTAGCATGTGGTACTACTGAATCCTGTAAACTATTAGAATAAGATAGGAATCCAACAGAGTATATGGAGCTGAAATGGAGGAGGGTCTCAATTGGTTTTACTGTTTGTATGTTTTTGTTTCTTCGTATAAGAGATAAAATTCCATATTTTGCGTATGTCATTAGTACAATACCTGCACATTAGTTTATTTGTATTCATGCTATTGACTTACTTCAGTTACCTCCCTTCGTTCGTTTTATGCTTGCTTGTTTTGTTTTGTTCTGTTTTTTTTTTGTTTCTGCTTTTTATCTGTTAGAGTATTTTTTTAAGATGACATTTAAAGTATCTTTCTGTTGTATATTAATGTACCGAAGGATTTCAGTACAATTACACATGTTGCCGAGAGAGAGGTGACCGACTTCAGTCATGAATTGTCCGGCTGGTCTTTGAGTAAAACTAAGTATCTTGGTTGTCATGTAGGCGGCAATGCAAATTTCAATTTACTTCAATTTATTCTTCATACCGATGATATTTGGTTTTATTCTATAGCCTACAGAGAATGGGTTCCGCCCAGTCGACTTTAACATGAAGGTAATATTTTTAATGTTACCATCAATCTAGGGATAACGAGAAATTTGAGCGTGTTTCTCAAGAGCAGAAAACCTTAAAAAATGTTATATATTTTTTGTCCTTATTTTTGTTACTTTTGTATATAAGTTTAGGGGTGTGTATCAAACTCAGTGTATATGTATGCTGTTATGATAATAAAACTGTTATGATAATAAAACTGGTACTTTAGAAAGCATTACCTGTTTTGCTTTTGTTGTTTTTCAATCGATTGCAAGAAGACTATTTAGTGTCACAGATAGAGTAGTGCAGTTCATGATACACTTAATGTACTGCTGCTTAAATCGTTCCAAGTAGTGCAGCTGTTTCTTTCCTCACTGTTTCTTTGTCGTTGGTTTCCTTTTTATGATTGGTTACGTGATCACCGATCGCATAAACTAACTTTTCTGTCTGTAGTCGAGAGATGATATTTTACTGGAAGCGTTCTGCTGCTTCTCTTGGAGGAAACAAATTTATAACCACCGATTTTGCCATAACCAATGCAACATTGACATTGTATAAATGTTTAAACGCTCTTCTTACTTATGGAACATCTGCTAATTCCCTAAACAACATACCTAACTAGCGAAATATAATTCTCTCATTATCATTTTTACCACTGCGAACATTATCATTATCAACTCTATTACTACATTACCATACTTATACACTACTGCTACATAATTGTTACTATTATTGTAATCTGCACGACTTCCAGTGTATTTTTGTTTTTGATTCTATTATCGCTGTTATTATTGCCATTCTATAAGTAGTCTTTTATGTATCCAACAGGGGTTGATCGTGTCCGCAAAAACACAGCGATATTTATGCATAATATATTCATTTCCAAAGCTCCTAGAGTTACAGATGCCTTAAAAAACAGTGGGGTTCTGTCAATTACTGCCACCAAAGAATTGTCGAAAAGGTAAATATGAAAACCTTGCCATTTATTTTTTATTTACTTCTTTATATATACGATTAATTATTTACTCAGTCGCCATGATTAAAAGTGATGACTTATCGATTCATAAGTGTTTCATAGTACTGATATCTTCTGTGTGTAAGGTCGTCTTGTTTTAGAATAGCGTTGTCGTAATTATAGTAATTAACTGACGTGTTTTTAATGTATCTAGGTGTATGATTATAGCTATTTGGTCTATGATTGCAGCGGAAATTAATGAAATAGAGTTAGTCGATGCATTACAATCTCGATGTATTTAAAGGATTTGGCAAGCCAACATAGTGTTCGAGCTTAAATATTAAAACGGTGTTGGAACATAGTGTATTTGATGTATTTAGTGTGGGTGGGAGCTAATGGAAATTGAGAGAGAGGAGAAAGAAAGAAAGAAAGAAAGAAAGAAAGAAAGAAAGAAAGAAAGAAAGAAAGAAAGAAAGAAAGAAAGAAAGAGAGAAAGAAAGAAAGAAAGAAAGAAAGAAAGAAAGAAAGAAAGAAAGAAAGAAAGGCTTTAGTTTTATGATGACATTATAAAAGAGCTCTGATGTACTTTCATGTGTCAAGATACTTGCTGATAGTTAAACATGTTGATGTTGAAGGTTAATTAGAGGCACACGAAAAATGCTTTTAAAAACCATACTCAAAGACACAACGAAGAGCTGTCTAAGAAATGTGATCACTTGACAAAAATACATTCAGTCAAAAGAAAAGTACACGTAGATTTCTAACAACTGACTTACTGTATGGCGTGACAGCACAATACGTTGACTGCGGGGGTGGTTGTTTTATATTCGCCATGTTGGATATCGTTGATATTAATATCAAGATTCTTGTGTCAGGAAATGTATTTTCGTTTCTCTTGCCGATATGTTATCTGTTGGAATTTTAATTATTTTATTATTTAAGTGACCCTTCAAAATAATATCCTGAGTGAAGGAAGATATTTTAATTATTTTAATTATCTTGTCATTGTAAAGACTTGTGTTTTATAATATTGTCCCCTTTAATGTTTTGGCTATTTTTATTTGTATTGCTATTATTGACATTACCAGTACTATCATTAATATCATAATTTTCTTTTGTAGTTAAGTGATATTGATATTTTAAGTAATAGGTGACTGCAGGCGGACAATCAGCACAATTTACAGAATGCTGGATAAAATTGTTCACATAATTTCGAGCTCGCTACAATCAGATATCAAATCCCGTTGAGATTGAATCATAATTTCATATTTTGGGGTCAATAAATGAATCCCCAGTCAGGAATGATGCATTGGCGAAATATTAGAGTGTCCAAATAGATGGTATGCAGTATCTGTTCTGGCTTAGCGTTCTAAGTTCAAATTTGGGTTCTGTGTTGTTCGTCCGTCGGAACGACGAGGACCATCTGATCATCCTGGGGAGGTCATCATCGGTGAGTGCGGAGAAGGCTGATAAACCCAATCCGCGCTTAGAAAGATCTGCTGCAGTAGGGACAGGGGATGGTAGCAGGGGCCGGGGGCTTCAAAGCATTGTTCTTTCTGTTCTGCCTGCGCTTCTCTGCAGCAGCTTTCTTGTTACTTTCATGTTGGCGGGGCACCGTTGTGAACAGCGGCCCGCCACTTGGTCCTATCTAAAGTTGTCTGCCTCCCATGATGACGTGTCAATGCTGAAGGTCTTCAGTGATACCTTTAGGCTGTCTTTAAACCGTTTCCTCTGGCCGTCATGGGAGCGCTTGCCGTGCTGGAGCTCACCAAACAGAAGCTTCTTGGGTATTCTGTAGTTCTAATGCAGTGAGAGAAGGCAGCAAGGTAGTCCACGGCAGACTGTGAAACCGACATCTCTCTGCCATCAGACAGGCCAACCATCGTTTCGATACAGTTGTACCATGTATAACAGGGGATTTGAAGACCAAGCCTAGATTATATCTTTGGCAGCAGGTATGCAAATGCAGTAAGGGTAATAGACGACGTTGTGACATTTCGCGCATGTTACCAAAAATTGAAATATATTTGATGCAATTCTCGACAAACTGATATTCTAGCACTATAAGTTCTAGGGATTACTAACAAAACAGTTGGTGCTACGCTAGTTTATTATGCATCAAAGTATCTACTTCGATATAAGCAGTAGAAGCAGATGCCTACGAGCTGAGCAATAGCTCCTGATGCTAATAAAAAGAATGTCCACACTATCATATGAAAGAAGTTTGGATACATTTTGACATTTTCTCTCGACATACTTTCATTTTCACACAACAGAGTCGTCTTATTTCCTAACTCATTATTTTTTCCTTTAAATAACTTGTTCGTTTTTGTCTTCAGCTTCAACCATTCCTACGCCTTAGTGACCAATTAAATTTAACACATCCTTCGTGTTGAATTCTTTATTCTTGACACGCATTTCAAAGGCTAACTTCGTGCACTGTCACAGTTTCTTAAGCTTCTTTTAAATATTTTATCTCTGCAAAACGTCATATCAACAATCCACAGCTGCTACTAGAAATTATTCTCTAAAATTAAATGCGATCATCCATAAAAGCAAGTAACAAAATACTGCAAGGTATTTTGTCCGCCATTATACACATTCAGCTACTTCAAAATTATTATTACTATTTAGTGAGAGAGCCGTGCGTGCCATCAAAGTGACACTGGGGTAAAATATACGAAGCTCAATATACATAACTACCCGCCTGATAAGGGAACACCAGACATGCATCACAAGTATTATTATCATCATCATCATCATTATCATCATTATTATTATTATTATTATCATCATCATCATTATTATTATTATTATTATAATTATTATTATTATTATTATTATTATTATTATTATTATTATTATTATTATTATTATTATTAAGGCGGCGAGCTGGAATAATCGTTAGCATTCCTGGCGAAATGCTTAGCGGTATTTCGTCTGTCGCTACATTCTGAGTTCAAATTCCGCCGAGGTCGACTTTGCCTTTCATCCTTTCGGGGTCGATAAATTAAGTACCAGCTGAGTACTGAGGTCGATGTTATTGACTATCCCCTTCCCCCAAATTTCAAGCCTTGTGCCTGTAGTAGAAACGATTATTATTATTATCATTATTATTATTATTATTATTATTATTATTATTATTATTATTATTATTATTATTATCATCATCATCATTATTATTATTATTATTTTTATTATTATTATTATTATTATTATTATTATTATTATTATCAAAGCGGATTCCTCTTTCTTATTACAAAGTACTCTGTACTTTGCACTTTCCGCAGATTTGTCTATCTTTGCCTAAACGATGTTCGTCCGCTATGACTGGCTTTGAGCAGCCATTATGAGTCCGGTTTCTTCCTTAAGTCCTCCACCCTTTACCCAAACTTATCCCCACCTTTCTCTCTCTCCCCCTTCTCTCTCTCTCTTTCTTTCTCTCTCTTTCTCTCTCTCTCTCTCTCTCTCTCTCTCTCTCTCATTCTGATCTCTTCAATTTTCATTTGTTCTCTAACCTGAGAACACTATGATCATAAACGGTTTTTTTTCTTTTTCAAACGCTGCTGCTATTCGCTGTTCATATCGCCTTTTCTCTTTCCTCTATATTTGCTTTGAGAATATATCTTCGTATGTTAGCTAGTTTATTAGGGTTCATTGCTGTATCCAAATCTTTATTTAGGTTATTTTTCTTCCATATTTTATATGTATATGTTGTTGAGTTTTCGTTCTTTGGGTAGAGCACTGCTGTAAAATAAGCGTGTAGGATTGAAATATATTCCTCACGTGTCCATTTATGCCGTTTTGGTTTTATTTGCGAGACATGAGGAACAACGTCCGGCCCTTTATTTTGACGGTCATCATTTTCGTAGGGTACCGGTCCATTCATTTTTGTTGTCAGATTGTTTTGCATGTGCAGCTCTTCGTACTTTTTGCGTAACAAGTTTAGAGTACGCACTTCCCGATTGTTATTCTTGGGTTGAATAATTCCTGTATTACTTAATTTATTTGTAATTTTTTTGTACATGGTGTTTGGGGCCGGAGATGATCCGGTGTTGATGGATTGTAATGCATCAAGCGTGTTTACATGTGCTGTGCGAGCAGTGAAGATAATATCCAGTTAAAATACATCATTTCATTTGAAGAATAGAAATAAATTTCAATGAGTATTACTTACTCGGATATAGTCCAACCCTTTGCCAGCTATTTTTGACTCCATGCGATGTCTTTATTTCCGATGTTTTTGGATAAATTTCGGAGCAGTGTTTTATCGCTCTCACATCTTATTATTTATTGTCTTTGCACAGCTTCTAACACTGAAGATGTACTACGATGCCAGCTGTTCACTACCAGTGAACTAAGGTAACACCCCTTGTTTTTCGAGCACTATCTGAAGTATTCGAACGGTTCCATGCAGTGCTGTTTTCTGCAGGTGCTCCACCCTTATTGCAGCCCCTATTTGTTCTATGTACTTCTCAAGATTTTTACTCACTGTTCCCACCTTTTTCGGCGATCACAACTGCTTAACCTCCCAAGCTAACCTATCATATCTATCGACTTTTCTTTCTTCATTATTGTCGCATACCTTGTTGTCAGCTGGGCATGCTATATCTATGATCCAGCATCGTTTGCTTTCTTTCTCAGTTAATACTACGTTTGGCTTCCTACGCTCTATCTCATGGTCACACTGAATCATAAAATCCCATAGAATCTTTGCATTATCATTTTTGATGATGCCTTCGGGTTTATGTTCGTACCACTTCATTACTGTCGAGTCCATACTTGTTGCAAAGTGTCCAATGTATTATTATTATTATTATTATTATTATTATTATTATTATTATTATTATTATTATTATTATTGTTCAGTAGTTTTATTTTTATAACGTGCTTTCACTTCACTACCGAGCGCAGCTCTGTGTGCCTTGGGTATGTGCTGTGGTTTGCTGTGATGCTCTTATGGTTATTGTATTGAAAGTGTTTTGCGTAGGATATGTGCAGTGCCCAGTAGTGCAATTTTCTGTATGTTATATATATTTGTAAGTCCTGGTGTTTTTGTTATGTATTTGTCTGAATATTTTTTTATTATACCTAAGGCACCTACTATGATAGGAATTGTTTCTGTT
>NC_068982.1:168948978-168950094 GCF_001194135.2 Octopus bimaculoides
TTATATGTTTTTGGTAATTTCTGGTTGGGAGGCTTTGGTCTTGTGCAGCAATTAAAAATCCTTCGGTCTCTGCTTTGAGTCCTGAGCTTCTCAACCATTGCTGGGATTTTTCACTGTCTATTTCTTTTGCATTTAGTTTAGCCCAGTATTTACCATGTAGGGGCTTTTCTTGCCATCGTTTTATCATGGTCCGTTGCTGTTCTAGTTATTATTATTATCATTATTATTATTATTATTATTATTATTATTATTATTATTATTATTACTATTATTATTATTACTATAGGCTTGGTCTTACCAAAAAGGAGCTGAGCATACTTCCAGAACTAAGTGATGTTCCACAGCCTGAATTTCGCTGTCCATTCCGTACTCCTCGATGTAATCCTAACTCTAAATTCAGAGAGGCTGATGGTTCTTGCAACAATCTGCAGAGACCTTTGTGGGGCAAAGCTGGTATGCCATTGAAGCGATTCCTTTCACCGTGGTATGATGACGGTAAATCCTTTTTTAATTCCCAAAAATTTATCAAAATCCCTTTGAATTCTCAATTTTATTAATATTTTATTTCAAAAAAATTATGTGTACTAGCGTAACCCATGAATATTTCATGGATAAACCTATTGGGCTATTTCTGAAAATTTTATCTAAAAAGCCTGAAAGCGTAGCCTGCATTGTGTCTGTATGGAAAGATAGTCACTTATCTGTTATTCATTGAAAAGTGAAAGAAATTGAAATACGATGATTACTTAATGCACTTTATATATACACTTTATGCACAATTTTATAGACTTAATGCACAGCACTCATAAAATCTTTACTCTTATTTTTCTATTTTTTCCCGTAAACAAAAACAATATCCCGCACATATGATACAACATTTAATTAAATTGCATATATGTGCATATAAGTAAATAAGCGTGAATATTTCACAGAATTGCACATGTGCGCATGCGTTAAGTGATAGGTGATATAAAAAAAACAGTTAAATTTTAAAAAATACACTTTTCATTATTCACTCAGCACCACCACCGCCACCATCATCATCACCTCGCTCTCCCCTTCTCTCTCTTTCCCTTCTCTCTCTCTCCTCTCTCTCTCTCTCTCTCTCTCTCTTTC
>NC_068982.1:168950341-168953056 GCF_001194135.2 Octopus bimaculoides
TAACTCTCCTCCTCTACCTTAAACTAACTTTTTTGACCAAGTAATAATATTACGTTCCCCCTACCTCAAGTCATGAACTCTTCTCCCTCCCTCCTTTTCTTTCTCCCTCTTTTTATTTAACTCTTCCCCTTCCCCCTCTTTTTCTCTCTTTCTTTCTCCTCTCTTTCCGTTCAACTAATCGCGTGAAACCGTTACAATTACATTCCCTCTACCTCACGTCATGGACGCTTCTCTCTCCCTCTTTTTCTCTCTCTCTCTTTTCTTTCTCCCTCTTTTTCTCTAATCACGTGAAAGCGTTACCAACGGGCTAAGTAACGCAATGACAAGCAGAATTATTATAAGATGTGTGTGCGTATGAGAGAGAGAGGGAGACAGACAGAGAGGGATACACATACAGAGATCGTGTGTGCGCGCACGCATCTGTGTATGTTTTCATTTCTTTGAGATCGTCTCGTGGAACAAACATGTTAGCTGCAGAAGATTAAATCCAAACGTTATCAGTTTATCAGCCAAGAGGGTAATCCGTTTATATGCTACCACCAAGCACATAGTGAAGGTGGAAGGATTTCTCCATGGGGGCCTTACACAGTCAGTATGGCTGAAAAGTAGAGAAAAAGAGAATTGTAAAAAGTTTGTAGAGATCTTTTTGGCAAGAGTTCAATAGGATTGACTGCGGTTTGAGATGCGACAAACTTGAAAGGCGTTTGATACTTGGATGCAGTTTTTGTTGTCCGGAGAAAGGTCTAGAAACAATTGCAGCCTTGGTCATACACCGCCCAGTTTCTCCAATCATTGTGAGCCTTATTTTGTACCTGAACAGCTGCGGCGCAGTTATGAGTGAGCTACTTGGAGCAGGGGGCATTATGTTTTATTGTGTAGGGAGATATTTTAATGGTCCCGGTGTTTGGCACATTGGTTCCCAAGGACAGTTAGCTTAACTAGCAGAATTCCGACCAATAAGTTGACTTAAATTAGTGTAAGTTTTGTAGGTAGAAGCATAGGTTAGTAAGCGGATGTGTGATGGGTAGTCGCGATGCGATAATAGTCAGACGACCCGATAGGCACAAACAGCCACGGCCCGAATGCGGTTAGATCTAGAGGGGAGAAATAGATCAAGGGTGTTTGAAGTGTTTTGTATATTGGCTAGGATTGTGTTTAGAAAATGAAACAAGTTGATATAGAGAGTTGAAGCATAAAAACGATTCGGTTTCTGCACTTGCGGTCTTGTGGTATATGTATGAATCTCAGAGGGCCTGTAAAAGCATGGACACTGCCGCTCTCTCCAAATCCAACAATTAAAAGAGATTAGAAATAGATTATTGTAAAGTCGTTGTCATGTCTCGTGTTTGCTACATGTCTATGTATTTTCTTATTTATTTTCACTTCGAAGTGTCTCTATGTTGCCCAGAAGGTATTGCAGCCTTCTCCTTCGTATCTATAAATATATCTAGACTTTGCAATGACTAGGCAGCCATAAATGAGATAGCCAACTGTCTCATTATATTAGTCGCATAGTCTTTACTTGATTTTAGTATCATTTTTTTTTATTTATATATTATTTATTATTTCATATCTGTCGTTTTTCGTGGCTCGGATTTGGTCCTGTGCAAAAAAAATCAAGTTTTAGCTAAAGTATTTGATTCATTGTTAGATTTTCTTCTGGCTTACTTCCTCTCTGCCGAATCTTGCAGGATGTTGGTCATGTAATAGTTTTTCTCTCTATTTTGGTCACAGAATATTTTTTAATTCCATTTTCATTTTGTTCGTTTTTTTATCTTTTTCTATTGTTATCTAAATCTTTTTATTCACGGTAGTTAGTCTCTAGCTCGTACTATAATTCTTCTTTGTATAGAGAGAAAAAATTACTTCTTCTTCTTCTTCTAATTATTATTATTATTATTATTATTATTATTATTATTATTATTATTATTATTATTATTATTATTATCATTATTATTATTATTATTATTATTATTATTAAGGCGGTGAGCCGACAGAATCGTTAGCATACCGGGCAAAATGCTTGGCGTCATTTCGTCCGTTCTTACATTCTGAGTTCAAATTTCGCCGAGGTCGACTTTGCATTTCATCTTTTCGGAGTTGATAAATTAAGTACCAGACAAACATTGGGGCCGATGTAATCGACTAGTCCCTTGCCACCAAATTTCAGGTCTTGTGCCTTTTGTAGAAAGGATTATTATTATTATTATTATTATTATTATGTTGTTGTTTTTTTCTTCTTTCTTCAAATTTTCTTCCATTTCTCGCCGAGTGTTTTCCGTACACCTAGGGCAGAGAAACTCGTTGTATGCATTCCCAGTTCACACACGCAAATTCACAGGTAAAACATGTACTTAAGAAAAAAGAAGTTCATGAATGGATGTTGTTTTCACAGCGATAATGCTCTTTTCAATACATGAGTCGTTCCGGTTAGCACGAATTTTTGCACTTCAGGTATCATTTTCAAATAGGTTTCAGTACCTTTTTTTTATCATTCCTAGAGATCTTACAATCACTGGTATGGTAGTCGCCTTGAGGTGCCACATTTTTTTCAATTTCTATTAGCAAGTCTTTATATTTACTGATCTTGTCAAATTCTTTCGCCGCTATATTATGATCAGAGGGAATACTCATGTCAATTAATAAACACGTCTTCTTTGTCTGATCTTTTATAATAATATCCGGTTTATTAGCTTTTATAGCCTTGTCAGTATG
>NC_068982.1:168954343-168963416 GCF_001194135.2 Octopus bimaculoides
AAGCGCTTAGCTTTTTCTGTAGGTGTTTCTAGTTCGTCTAATTCTTGAATTTGTTGCAATTGGAATTCACTTAGATATTCCTTTGCCTGTTTTGTTACTGAGTAAGATGCTTTCTTGCTTTCATAATTATTATTATTATTATTATTATTATTATTATTATAATTATTATTATTATTATTATTATTATTATTATTATTATTATTATTATTATTATTATTGAGTGAGAGAGCAGGACACTCCATCAACGTACGCATGGGGCACAAATATACGAAGCCCAATATATCCATCATGACTACCCGTCTGATAAGCGTACACCAGGGATATGCATCACAACCATATGTGCACGACACGATGCCCTAATATCAAAATAAACAACGCATTTAATTTGCTGGTGGGGCCAAGTTAGAATTTTCTTCAAGCCGAGCAGCCATCCTGCTCCAAAGGTCCCTGAATAAGGTTGTTAAGGATGAACGAAACACCTATGTTTCCAAGGATAAATTTTTCAAATCACAAAGAATCCTCAGTACATGGCTGTTATGCTCTTGTGGATAATTCAGTAACTATGATACTGTGAATACACCTGTAGACACAGATAAGTTTAGTCTATGATCATATGCTCGCGTGTGTGTGTAGGGTGTATATACGTATGTACGTATGTATGTTTGTATGTATGTATGTATGTATGTATGTATGTACGTACGTATGTATGTATGTACGTATGTATGTATGTATGTATGTATGTATGTATGTATGTATTACTACTACTACTACTACTACTACTACCACTTTGGGCTGTAGGTTGGAAGAATCTCTAGAATGCGGACAAAATGTTTTGCGTTATTTAGTTACCTCCGTATACGTTCTGATGGGAATTTCAGTGATGTTGACTTCACCTTTGATTCTTTTGGAGTCCATAAAATAAAGTAACAGTGAAGAAATGGAGTCAATTAAATCGGCTGTGGTCATTTTTATGAATTTGTAACTTTGTACCTAGTTTGTAAATCATTGTCGTTTTTTTTATTATTATTATAGTTTTTACTCTTAGGTGTATCATCGCCAAGAACTCTGGGAGTGTTTGGCAATCCCTTACCCAGTGCACGGTTGGTCAGTACTACAATTCATGAAGCAGACTCGGAAAATACTCGAAACCCGTTTGTTTCCCATATGGTGATGCAATGGGGACAATTCATTGACCATGATATTACGAATACACCTGTAGACACAGGTAAGCATAATCTATGATTATAAGTGCTCGCGTGCACGCGTGTGTGTGTGTGTGTGTGTGTGTGTGTGTGTGTGTGTGTGTGTGTGTGTGTGTGTGTGTGTGAGCCATACTCCGTAACACACGGCGCTTGGCACGGCTAGTGTGAATGATTCTATAAGAAAGTGCAGAAGTTGGAGCTGCAATGACTTGATAAAAGAATTATCATTTACTATGCAACATATACTGTAGATTTTTGCTGCTATGTAATCTCAGTCGAGAATGTCTAAGATGGGAAATAGTTTGTGTGAAATTTAACTGTTCATTATAGTAGGTCGAGTTACCAGCCAGAAATTCCCTTGTCTCTTAAGCTGTAGATTTATGTATTGGCTTATGTGTCTGTATGAATATAAAGGATATTTCGTCAGTTTCAATAAATAAGGATTTCAATGTTTTATCAAAAGAATTACTTCTCTATTGTACTTGAGCATTCTAACGACATTTGTATCCTTAATGTAATCTTAAGAAAAAACCAATGTAGCACAGTGTATAACAATGCTGATCCTTAAACTGTAGATCTTGTCCATCTGATATCCTGCCACACAGTTTCCATCATTCTGGTTTAACTCACAAGTCTTGGATCGATTTAAGGCTATGGTAAACGACTCTTTCCATAGGTGCCACGTAAAAAAAATTGAACTCTTAAACTTGAACCACTTACATGGAACGGCGAGTGACGAAAGTGATAGTGAGATATATACTAACCGAAATCAACATCTGGTAGCTATCAGCAGGAGTTAATAGATTTGGAAGAAATCTTAGAAACAGTTAGCTATTTCGTTGTGGGTTCGCACACGAAAATTTTCGGCAATAGTTAATGAAATAGAGGGTTAAATCATTATCAAAGGCTTCACCTTCACCAAAATGTACCATATTAAGTCAACCTACTGCCATGTATTGACAGCTGGTTGAAATGACATGCAGAAATTAATCAAAAGAAATGGATCAACGCAGTATCGAACTTGCATTACAGATTCAGCTTGTCACTTTCATTAAATATATTATTATGACAGAGAATCATCCTACTTTTGTTACAGTTTGTGAGTGCTTCCTCAATATTATTATTCCCATTTCAGACTTTGTTTGTTAGTAATTAAATCCTGTATTTTGAAAGAAAACAAAAATAATTCGTTAATTAAGTAATTACGTTTTTAGAATTAGTTAATAAACTATTGTATGTTATCTAATTAAAAGTTGTTTTACCTAATGATTTTATGAGAATTTTATGAAGCATTAATTTCACATACTGCATTTTTTAACACAAATTCCAGACTAAGTTAACAGAAACGGTGGAGCACCGCGCCAGTTCTGTCACTCGAGTACAAATTCTGCTCAGGTGGAATTGTTCTTTTCTTTCGAAGCCTATAAATAAAAAATATGCCTTGGTTTCTTTTTGACAAAATGCATGATTTTTTAGCTAAGTGTGAGAAGGGGAAAATAGGGAAAGAAGCTTTCATGTTTTTTAATAAGCAATGCAAGAGAACTTAAATTCGTTTAGCTGAGTAAAACCGAGTTGTTGACTTTATCACCCAGATTACTCCTTATTTTACATCATTTGCTGCTGCATTTTATCACAGTCACTGATTTTTAATGAAAAATTGATCGACCCTTCAGTATATACTTTGCACTTATTTTATCAAACTTACAAACATGGTGGGAGAAAATCAACCCGGACTGTAAGTTACATAGAGTTTTTATCCGGTTTATGTACCATGTTAAATTTATTATAAGCATCGTAGATACTCGATCTCAAATGGAAAATGTTACCTATTCCTTATCAGTGTCTGCCAGTTAGTCATCTGTCGGAGTTCTGTTGCTCTTATTATCAGATTTATCATATCTGACCTCAATTTTACTTTAATTTTCATTTGTATTTTGGTTTTTTGACAATTCTTTCTACCCAAGTTATAAAATACAGTTTTTTCACTTCCCTTTAAACTATGTTATATACTCACCATTTTTAATTGCTTTCCTAAGTCCTAGAAGCATTACCATAATGGGTCGAAATTTAGATAGATTAAATTAATACATGCACTTGAATTACTCTTAGACTAAAATAACATTTATAGTGTGTATAAAAATAGAACCAGCTGTAATATTTTGCCTCAGAACAAACTTCTCAAAGAAACTTGCGTGTTAAAAAACACAGTGCTTTTATCAAAACGCCAGTGGATCCCCAGCCACGGTGTTTCAACTTGATTTGGTCGCCTCAGTGACAGGATACTCTGGATGTCCAGAGCTAAGCCAAAAATGTTTGTTCCGATATAGAAATTCGTAAACAAATCTTTTGCTGATTTGCGAAAAAAACTATTCAGAATAGAATAGAATTAATATTCGCACTCAGTTTATTCACTTTATATCTTATTTTAATTTCATTTCACTTTTGTTTCGTTTCAGGTTTTCAGCATGCCGACATATCTTGCTGTATTGATGATATTCCTGATGATGTCCGAAAACGTTTGGAAGTAGATCTTAGAAACAGGTAACACATAAAGTGCATTCGGCATTGGTTAAAACATTCTTTTATGCATCATAGAGAATGAAGTTAGGTAGAATCTGTGATGCAAGTTTGAATTCTCTTTTATTTTACTTATTCCACAACCAGCGACATCCGGTTGTTATCAATAACTGGAGATGGGCTCCACAAAAATTATTTACTCTTGACACACCATATAAGGGCGGAGAGAAAAGAGATAACAGGGCAGCAGTAAAGTCGTTGACTTACTGGTTGAAATGCCAGTCCTTCATATCACCTCACATAATGTGAACTGTGTCTATAAGACAAGTTGCTTAACTTTTACTAAATCAGTCTACCTCATCGTATATAACAGAGTTGGAAATACTTCGTATGTAAGGAAAATATTCACTGCTACTAGTGGGATAAGCGCTCTCTCTCTCTCTCTCTCTCTCTTTCTCTCTCTCTCTCTCTCTCTCTCTCTCTCTCTCTCTCTCTCTCTCTCTCTCTCTCTCTCTCTCTCTCTCTCTCTCTCTCTGGAAACTTTAGCACAGAACATCCTGTTGTACAACAGACATCTTACGTAGTTCATAGTCAGAAAAAGCGTCCAAATCCAATAGTAAGCCGGGAGGAGATTGATGGACTCTAATCTGGGATTGACCATTCCTAACTCTGATACCCTGGCATTAGTTTTATTATGGCACAGTTAAAAAAGAAATACCAAACACGCATACCATTTTCTGCAAGAGCTCTGAGAATGGTGGAGGAAGGGAGGAAGTTATTCAAACACCGAAAGTCTGGCTATAAGTGCTTGCTAAAGTCACCCGAGATATACATCGCCGAATATGCCTCAACATCCTGAGGGAAAAAAATTGCATGTCACGTTCCTGATAGCACGGGGTTCAATCGATATGCTGTTTTTGTTTCTTCTTTATTTTTATCTTACTTGGTCTTCTACCAGCTACCATACAAAGTTGTTTCTTTTTTTTCACTAGAGTACAGTATGATCATGTGATATTTCGGCAGATTTGGTCCCGCGCTCTATTGAATCCATCACTCATCACCATTAAAAAAAATAATGTCAGTGACTTGATTTGAATCACGTATTTATTGTTTGCCAGGCGATCACTCTAGCGAAGATACATACAGCGAAGTGGTTTTCATTAACTCTATAAGAAATGCATTTGCTTTTTTGTTTCGTTTTATTTTTTAGTTATAATTCATCCATGATTTTAATTTCTGTGATTTGTTTTCAAATATGATTTCTATTTTTAGCTATTGCTTGTTTTATTTTTTCTTCATCTAGAGAATCGTGTTTTCCTATTCCAATTCCATCAAATGACAGGCATTTCAAGAAAACTTGTTTAAATTTTGTCCGTTCTATGCAATCACCAAATTCTAAATGTAATTTCGGTAAGCACGCGATTATTACTTTAAATATGTGAAATGCAACGTGTATTTCTCCGAATGTGTATGTGAAACACATAAAGCAATTCCAAAGAGCATAATTCTTTTATCAATTTTGAATGGGTAATTTTTTTGTATAGTAAAGTTAATTTAAATAACATCATTCGTTTAAAAACCTAATACAAATCATATTATATTCAATATTTGCAATATAAATTCAATATTTTATCTTACAATGATCAAAGAAAAGGAGATTCAGAGAAAAATCAGGAAAAAATCGACATTTTATAACTATTCCGCATGATTAAAATAGCTTTCATTTTGAACAGTTACTTACTGAAATACTTCGTTTGGTATTCGTTTTATGCAATTTGTTTTAGGTTTTCGAGAACAGGTGAACCAGATTTCGGCTTATATTGACGGAGGAGCCGTTTATGCTTCCACTAAAGAAGACCAGAATGAGCTGCGAACGAGGTCTCAAGGTAATTAATTACTATAAACATAATTATTTTAAAAGTAATTGTTTTAAAACTGTGGGTGTTTCTTTTTTTATTAGTCGGTCAGAAATTACTTAGTATGAACAATTTACAAACTGAATATTTACAGCGAGAAAGAGACAGAGAGGGGAAAAAAGAACGGGAAAAAGAGAAACAAAGACAGACAGATAGGTAGACAGACAACCAAAAAGGCTAACAATTCGAAGACGATTGAATAAACTGCTTAACTGGAACGAATATGTATAAGATATATGCAATTATATTCATGGTTTATACTATTTTTTTTTTACTATTTTACTTGTTTCAGTCTTTTGACTGTGGCCATGCTGGAGCACCATATATATATATATATATATATATATATATATATATATATATAGCATAGAAAACATGTGGTCTATTTCTAGCATATTAAATGTCCACTTTACTGGTCAACTTTATATATCTCGGTCTCAAGTTGCCGGACAACGGTAGCGTAGAATTGCTAATTAAAAAAATGTAAACAAAATTATTTAAAGTGTATCTATACGACTAAGTTTCAGTAACTTATAAGGCGGGGTAAGCGATCACTGATGATTTTTTATTGAAAGAATAAACTAGCCACTTCCACTCCACTTACATTCTAAGCAGTTAAAATCTGGGTTATTTATCTCCGAAGTCTCTTTTAATAATGAAACGTTATATACATTTGTACAGACCTATTTATTGTGTGACAGACTTTATCTGTTGTATGGTTTAACACCACAACGAGCACCTTCAGGGTCTTTAGCGGAATTTTTTCTGGTTCAAGCGCTGGGTCAGGTGTCTACGTTGAAGGTATCTTCCTCTCTTCCATCGGTTTCGGAGGCCTTGTAAAGGAGTATAGACACTGTCTTTCTTTCCTGATATGTTTTTACTTATGACCTACGCTATATTGCAACTCTAGTTATTCAAAAAATTCATTGGAAGAGGGGAAATAATAGTAGCAAATCAATTTCGACCGAAATGTGGAAGAAAACTAATTCCAAGCAGCAGAAACCATTACTCTTACATGGGAAACAATAAAATACGCCAGGCAAACTATGAATACATGGTTCAAGGAAAGTTAGTGAGGCTGATCTTTAAATGAGGATGAGGGGAGTATCTAAATCAGAGCAGCGTGGGACCAAATGCATTTAGATATTATCTAGTTACGCTGCGATATAAGCAAAGCAGATAACTTCATGTGTTTCAATGGATGGATTGAGAGTGATGGTGGAAGAAGTCAATGAGATGAATGACCCTTTTATAGCTATCAGCCCTTCAAAAATAGCATGCATGTTTGTGTGTATTTGTTCATTTATGGAAAATGATAAAGAGAAAATTGAAAATAACATTCCGGTTAATTTTATCTGCGTACAAAGATCCGATAATTTCAGAGGAATACGGAAATTGGAAGCTGTGACGTTTATCTATTTTCCAAGAATATCTAAGAGAAGTGAATTAACTTCAACAAGAAACGTGACATGTTATCAGCTTACTGAGAGCTTATCTCTTACTCTATGGAACTGGACAAAACATAGTAAATAATATATTGATTTCTTTCATATAGGGCAAAGAAATAGTAAGCGGGGATGTATATGAGTCTCTCAAAAGGTATTAACTGATGTAAATGAAAAGAAATTGATTCGATGGCGGTTGCTACAACACTGGCAAAACGGGTTTCTTATTCGCTGGGCAAAACAGGTACTTTTTCAAATAGTGAAATAGGGAGCGGTAATGCTTTTGCAGTTATTTAGCTTCAGGCAAACCTCACGATCAAATACATTCCAGCTGTGACCACCCCGCCTTTTTTGCATATCAGGGACTACAGTTTCCCTTCTACTTGTAAAACCGTAGTTGTCCCAAAGATATCGGCTTAATGAGACACAGTCTGAATCATATCGCGAAGGCGATTCACCAAATGCTTACCTCTTGCAATTCGGCAATTCCGGTAAATTAAATCTTGAATTATAATTTGAAGAATACGATAAGAACTTATAAGATAGTTTGAATATTTTGATTGGTAGTGGTGGTGTACATTTTAATGTTGCAGAGTGTTCTTGACAAACAAAATTCCACTTTAATTTTGAGTCTCCAATACTACCACTTCATTTATGGTCGTTAATCGACGTTGAGAACAGTACAAGTACAATTTCTCATTCATCTTCCCTAAAAAACAAAAAAAGAAAGAAATTCCTATATGCGTGAGAATACACTTATGCAAAGGATGGTGGTAACGGCGTGTCTGTGTGTGTGCCATTAAGTTCGTGAACGTGCACATGTCTAGTTATATATATATATATATATATATATATATATATATATATATATATATATATATATATATATATATATATATATATGTATGTATATACCTAGATGGTGAAAGAGTGAGAATGGTGAACAAAAAACATGTGAACATGGAAAAGAGGTATGTAGGAATATTTCGAAGTTGTCTTTCTTATCTCTTTGTGGGTTTTTCTTTTTTGTATATTTTGTTACCACTTCGTAAATATACGTATGTATGTATGTATGTATGTATGTATGTATGTATGTATGTATGTATGTATGTATGTATGTATAAGTGAGAGAGAAATACTGTAATTTTCGAAAATAATTCCTAGCAACACATAGCCAAAACGAAAAATAACAATTTTCAGAATAAATTCTCAAGTTATTTTAATCAATTTAGTAAAATCGAGCAAGTAGTATACGTAATTTTATGAGTTGGGGGACCATAAAAAATGTTTATTATGCTTAAAACAATCGCTAAAAAGATGCAGTTAGAAACTATTTCGTTATAAAAGCTTTTTAAGAGGTTTTATGTGTTTTTCCTCAATAACCACTGAACTGTAATAGTTTACAGTTTTAATTCTCAAATGCTCTAGCATATGAGGTCAAATGAGTTAGCAGGAAAACTAAAACACCGTAATCATTCATATACCTTTACATGCTGAGATCGGTTTTTTTTCTTTTTTTTTTTACCTTTCTATTTTCTAATGGAGAAGTTGGTAAAATATGAAGGGGGCTAAAAAGTTCTTGGCTTTGCATAAGAGAACATACAAGAAGTTCAGTTAGTTATAGTTTTATTCAGCATATTCCCCTATAAGATTCACACGCTTATCGCAGAAGTCCTTCAGTTTTTCTAAACTCTGTAAAAGAACTCGGAAGATTGGGCCTCCAGCCAGGTCTTTCACGACACCCTTAAAGCCAGGAACTTTTCAGCAACCCCTCGTAAATACTAGGTAAGTAATGCAGTTGAATGAGGATTTACTTACGATATGTATTCTACTTACATTTACTAGCATCCGATTGTTGAACATTTAACCAAGTTCTTTTAATACTGAGTACTTTATTGTTGATATCTGCCTGGATGATATTTTAATCCCATTTTTTCTTCTAACTCTCTCTCTTTCTCTCTCTCTCTCTCTCTCTCTCTCTCTCTCTCTCTCT
>NC_068982.1:168963841-168969588 GCF_001194135.2 Octopus bimaculoides
ACGGGCTTCTTCCCAATTCCTTCTACCAAATCCACTCACAAGGCTTTGGTCGGCCCGAGGTTATAGTAGAAGACTATATATATATATATATATATATATATATATATAGCTGAAGGATTAAAATTAATCAAAGGATATACTAAGTATGTCTACCTACTAGAAATAGCAGTCAAAACTCTTATTTAAATTGCCAAAATACACTGATGTCACAGAAGTCAACCGAAAGCAAAACAGCCTAAGACAATCTTCCAACGTACATTCAAGTATATGGACTCATGCAGACCGGTTTCTGCACTGGCAAAAATAGCCTCAGCTTCCTCAGCACGCGTTCCCTTGATAGAGACTCCCAACCCGTTGTGTTGAAGTCTGCGCTGCAACTGATTCGTTTTGCGCCAAAATCATGGCAGCCACCAGTGTGAAAATAATCTCGATACGGAGCAAACAATTCGCGAGAAAAAGTAATTCACGAAAAATTAATTTGCGAAGATATCGTTATCTCTGATAACAATTTCAAAAATGATAATAACAGAATCAATACCAAGCAACGAGCAAAGATTCCATAATGCTATAGAAAGCATCACTCTTGATCCAAACAGTCTTAGGGTAGATTTCAAAACAAAAGTATTTGAAGCAGCAAGTTCTTCAGCGGGATTTAAATCGCGTAAGTCTAGTGACTGGTTTTCAAATAAAATTACCAGAAATTCATGATCTGCTTTTATAAAAACAAAATTAATGCAACACACTTCTTCCTCAGTCCTTGAACCCCAACTCAAACGAAGCTTACAGAAAGCTGAAAGGAAACGTGCAGACTGTTCTAAGGAAAATTTAACAGGAATGAGGGAATGACAAGGCAAAGGGGAGCAAGAAGTAGCTGATAGAAATGATGCCAATGATTTGTACTCTTATGTTAAGGGGGTGTATTGCCCAAAATCTTCTTCAATTACGCCACTGAGGACAGGAAATGGACATTTGCTTTTGACTGACACTGCTTCTTTTCATAAGCGCTGGGTAGAACAGTTTTCTGCACTTTTGAATAGAGCATCATCTGTTGACGTGAGAATGATAGAAAAAAGTCGAACACCTTCCAGTTGTAGAGGAGATGGCATTTCAACCAACTCTGAATGACATTTATTATTTAGCTGTGAATAATCTGAATAACTATAAGTTACCAGGATCTGATGGAATCTGTGAGAGGTCTTGAAATATGGGGGTGACAAAATGTTTGAACTCTTAGATATATTAATTTGTCACTGTTGGAGAACTGAGGAAGTCCCTCAAGACTGCGTTGATGCCATTTTAGTCTTCTTATCCAATTATTGATTGCTGTTTTGTAATAAAACTTGGAGTAGCGATCTGTGAAATCTCTGGTTTGAATAAATACTAATTGTGTACGCCTCTGTGTGTACCATCGTTGAAATATATAATGATACTAGACTGCTTATTTCAAATGTATGAGCTAAGGGTTCAGGGTGAGACAAGTGTGCGATACGATTCGGAATCTAAGAGCTGAAAAATATTTAGATCTACTGATATTGCTAAATTGATTTTGAAACATTGCAACTTATCGAACCACAGCTTGGCAAATGACCAACTTCTTCAATTCACCTTTGCAACTCTCCAAAATTACCTCGCAGCTTCCCCGAACCACCTTGCAATTTATCAAAATATCCCGCAACTTTTCTATATCACCCTCACAACTTTCCAGAATACTCCTCTAGTTTCCAAAATCCTCTCGAAACTTTCCAAACTCATCCCATAACCTTTCAAATCATCCTGCAACTTCTTCCATCATATAATGCAGTGGTATGGCAAGGAGTCTTAACAGCCAGGGTCAAAGGCACTGTTGGCGTCCGCCCTTAATTAATAGATATCCCGTCACATTGCTTCCGAATACGACTGCCACTTCACGTCCTTCCTTCTTGCTGTTTCTGGTATAGTGTTTTTGAACTAGTGAATGATAAATTCTGAAACTACCCATAACTATTAATGCTTCCTCGAGTACTCCACCAAAAGCTTCATGTAAACACGGAGTATCAAAACTTGAGTCAGTTTAGTGGATCGCTTTTGACAAATGTTGATAATTGCTGCAATGACGGAATTAGCAGTTAGTAAAGTCCATAGCTTACTTCAAGAAATATCAGAGTAGAATCGCAAATTACTGGTGAACCAAAAGTTCACCAGTGACTCGCTGCACAGAAGCTTTTTAACGACACGAAATTTTTGCTAAGCAATAGCTAAACAAGAGTCAAAAGAAATACCACTTTCCTCCATTAATTTCAACTATGAACTAAATAAATTAATGAATTAATTAATTAAATAAATAGATAAAATAGATGAGTGAAAATTATATTAATAGTGATTATTCATTGATTAATTAATCAATAGCTTTTCAGTTTTTTCCGAGATGTATTTTCTTTATAAACATACAATGGTTTTATTGATACTTTATAGAATTGGTTATAAACTACAGATTGTTATGTCTATAAATTTGTGCAATCAATGCTTGTTTCTTTGGCGACGACAACATGTGATAGTTAAACTTCGTAGCTGTCTTGGCTGCTGGATTGACTAGCTGGATAAGATTTTAGGCTGGTTGCCTGATTAACCGGTTAATTAGTTACAGTTAGTTAAGCTGGTTAAGATTTTGTATCTTTTTCTGTAAGTGAGAGTGGGCAGGTAAAAGAAAGTTTCGTAAGTGTGTTAGAAGGACGGCAGGAAGGTTCGTTTTAGTACTGCATGTTTGTTGGGCTTCCAAGAATGTGAGGATGTCTGTGGTTGATAAGTTACAGAAGAACTAATTCAGGAAGTCAACAGTAGAGTACTAAGTAGATCCAAATCACAGAAGTACAAGCTACCTAACTATGAATAATTATTCTTTTAACGGCAGAAACAGATCTCATGACCCAAGAAGGAGGGCTTTGCGCAATGAATTGCTCAACTAGAAATAGCAGTCAAATCTCCAAGAAGTCACAACCTTCTATCTTAAAATGGGAAAGGGACCTAAGTGTCCAGGACAATGCAATATTAAATACATTATACTTTCAGCAAAGGACAATCATGTTTTGAGTGCGTTTGGCCATAGGAAAGGTCAACCATGGCTCATTCGGAGGTAAACAACAAAAACTACTACAACTACTACTACTCATTGTTTTAAGCAACAGTAGTATTGTAAATTGACCGGGTTTCGCAAACTTACCAAGCAGGATTCATCTCTTCCTGTGTATGTAGCTTTGGGTTACTTCTTACAGTAAATGAAAACTAAATATTCATTTACAAGACAACAACCCATTAAGGGATGGAAGAGGCTTTCATTCAGTGAATCATATGGCAAATTAACAGAGAAAATAACATGATACTGTTAGAAAGAGGATTTGAACTTAGTACTGCAACTCCTGATGACATCGTTGATGGTAATGCTTCTGCAGTTTCTGTGGCAACACATCCTTTTTTTTTTGTATAGGGTTGAGGGATTCTGAGTTCAATACTGTACACCAGGTCACAGACCTCAATTACACAGCAATTCTACCGTCCATTGTAGCAAACAGCAGCAACATTCTCTGAACTATCTAAGCTTGTTATAAAAGGTTTGGTTCAGTGGTTACAAACACTCTCGCTGCAGTGAACAAAAAAATGTTAATTAAGATTGTACACATATTGAGGAGAGAAAACAACTGTTAATTATAAATTCTGATCAATAAGAGCAAGCTAGTCTATTCAAAAAATTTAATGAACTAAAATTAATATAAAATTGAAGGTCGGACGGTAGTAAATCCGGTTTTTGTCAAGTACGGTAACAACTTCGGAGATGTTTCTGTATTTCTTGAGTTCAATGAAGCATAATCGTGTATCCCACACCCTTTATTCTGTTACGGATTAAACACGACGTCTATTTACAGCTAAGTTATTTATTAGTTAAACGTGGTCATCGGTTTAACACTCTTTTAAACTCTCTACCAGCTATAGTTGACATATGAATTAAAGTGAGTCGGAAATATATCTGATACTGATATTATTGTGATTATTCAGTATTTTCTTTCAAGAATTTTGAAGAGAAATATTTAATGTAAAAACAAACACAATTTATGCTTCTTTGGGTTTTTCTTTTTCCTTTTCCTTTATTTAAAACATGGAACTATTTAATATTGGTTTCAAATTTTGGCATAAGTCCAGCAATTTCGGGGGAGAGTATAAGTCGATTACATCGACCCCAGTGCTCAACTTATACTTATTTTATCGACCCCGAAAGGATGAAAGGTACAGTCGACTTTAGTAGAATTTGAAATCAGAAGATTAAAACGGACGAAATGCCGCTAAACATTTTGCCCGGTGTGTAACGATTCTGCCAACTCGCTGTCTTATGGGTATGTTTGTTATTAATTTTCAATCTATATATTTACTCTTGATTCTTTTTTTCAGGTTTGTTGAAAGAATCTGGAGTGCATCTTCTCCCTAAGGACTCTCAGCAAAGCTGTGTGTTGACTTCATCAGACAATTATTGTTTCAGAGCAGGTAAAGAGAAACATTACATTTTACGTGTTGCTAACATTTTTATGGAGATAAAAATTTTGAGGAGAAAAATCAGTACAAAAGACTCAAAAATATAGCTGTATGTATTTTTTGTTCCATTACTCGTCCTTAAGGAATCATACGAATCAGTGAAAGTTCCCAACAGACAGAAACTTTGCTTCAACGATATTTCTCAAATGATACAAGATAAAAATGCCTTACTTGAATAGAGACGGAGGTCAGATTTAACTGATACCGTTCGCTAATTAAGTGGCATTATCAGACAGGCCATTGTCTGGCCACTGTTGGATTCAACTATCTGAAATCGTACGGTTTTGTATTTGTAGGAAACGGAAGTGTTAAGTTACTCTTCTGTTAAGTTACAGATAATAGTGAAAAATCGATAAAGTGACAATAAGGTTCTAGTAACCCGGTAATGTAATTAGTCATTCCCTATCTGTCGCCCCATCTTTCTCTCTCTCTCCCTCCCACCTCTCTCCCCCCTCTCTCTCTCTGCTCGCTGTTTATACACCTGTCTTCGTCTTTTGTTTTTCTGTAAATTTCAACTATATATATTTAGAGAGAGAAAGAGAGAGTTCTTTGTATATGTATATCTATGTGTGTGTATGTTTATATATATATGTGTGTGTGTGTTTCTGTGTCAGTGTGTAAGTATGTATTTATGTATGTGTATGTATATATGTATGTATATATGTATGCACATACATGTGTGTGTGTGTGTGTGTGTGTGTGTGTGTGCACATATGTACAAATAAGAAATGGTTCTATCCAATCTTTTGTACGTTTCTCACCAAACAGGATTTGTACGGTTCACTTTTTCACCACCAGATTCATTATTGCTCATAGTTCTTGTATCTTTAATTTTACAAATATACGCGTGCGCGCGAACATACACACACACACACACACACACACACACACACACACACTCACACACACACACACACACACACACACACACACACACATACATACATACATATAATATGAGTGTGTGTGTGTAGGTATGTATGTATCAAAACAAAGAGGGATTAATGAGGTATTAGAAATCCAGGAGAAATACTTCTTTAGCTCTCTGTAGATAAGGATACACCAGGCTAACAAAAAAGTTTTGTGATTAACCTTGTCCGCCAGGTCATCCAAATTAAAGTCCATCACCAGTCAAATTTGTAAATCCACGGTTTCAATACCCAGTTTATATGGTATATTTTTACATATAT
>NC_068982.1:168970745-168974743 GCF_001194135.2 Octopus bimaculoides
TGTGTGTGTGTGTGTGTGTGTGTGTGTGTAGATTAATACAGGTAATATAAACATAAAGAGAAAAGAGAATACTTTATTGAGAAAGAAACATATTTATCGGGATAACTTCCTAACTTGTTACTACGGGTTTCATGTTTCCGATCTTTGGGTGATAGGAATAAATAAAACAAGAAGAAAATAAAAACTATATGTAAAATCAGTATAACAAAATCATGCAGAGAATATCCTTAAAAAGTATTGAATGTTTTGATTGAATATAGAAAAACTGCTACATCTTGTTCCCTGAAGTATCCAATATGAAAAAAATTCCATAAAGAAAAAGTAGTTATGAAAAGAATGAATGGCATTAAGAATAATTTATAATAATAATAATAATAATAATAATACTCCGGATGGTGCTTGAAAAATAAGGGATGTTACCTTAGTTCACTGGTAGTGAACAGCTGACACCGTAGTACATCTCCAGCGTTAGAAGCTGTGCAAAGACAATATTATAATGATAATAATAATATTAATAATAATAATAATAATAATAATAATAATAATAATAATAATAATAATAATAACAATATTAACCCTTTCTAGTATAGGTACAAAGCTTGTAATTTTGTGAGGCGTGGTAATGGGGTCAAGTTGATTACATCGACCCTAGTGCTCAACTGGTTCTTATTCTATCAACTCTGAAAAGACGAAAGGTAAATTTGATCTGAGCGGAATTTGAACTCGAAACATGAAGACGGACGGACGTGCTGACGATTCTGATAATAATAGATGTAAAAATATACACTTGTATAGGGAAATGACATGTGGCTGTAAAAACTATCAAATAAAGAATGGATGCGGTTTAATTGTAACATAAAACATAAAAAATGCAATTTGTGAATAGAAAAATGCGAAGTATAAAATATGCTAAGTTCTTAAGAAATAATTGTACGATAAAAATGTTTGTTGGAAATTTCGTTTGCGTTGGGAAAAGGTGCTACTGGTGCTTTTGTTGTTGTTGTTTATGTAAATATACTGAATTTAAAAATGCGATTCAATTGTACATAAAATATAACAATGGAAATTCATGAAAGGGAAGCAAGTATATTTAAATGCATATTTTTTTTAAGTACGAAGAGCTCACTTGAGTTAAAAACAAAAAAGAGATCATTTATATTCTGTGATTAGATGTACATATGCGTGTATATTTCTGTGTTCGTGCCTAGGTTTCTCTTGCTAGTGTAAACCGATGTATTGAGTTGCTTTCCTTCACGTCAATGCTCAACCAATCGAAATACAGGATTCAACCAAATGTTCCAAATTTACCTGATAGGTCAGACGATCAATCATTAAAGATTAACGTGTGAAGCCTATAAAAGGCTAGTCAACTCTAATATTCCATAATAGAAGTTGATCTCTCTACACTCACAAAGCTATAAGACGTTGCCCTCATATTTACATATATATTTATAACTAACATTGGTATATATTAAACACATTTCTGGAAGCTGGTACGTAAATATTAATAACTTGTAGTCACACGGTATCTCGTTATGCAACTATAATATGCTACTAAGGAATTAAACGTTTTTATAAGTCAATATTAAACGTTACAAAGGCGGCTAGCTGGCAGAATCGTTAGCACGCCGGGCTAAATGCTTAGCGGTATTTTGTCTGCCGTTACGTTCTGAGTTCAAATTCCGCCGAGGTCGAATTTGCTTTTAATCCTTTCGGGATTAATTAAATAAAATACCAGTTACGCATTAGGTCCATGTAATCGACTTAATCTCTTTGTTTGTCCTTGTTTGTCTCCTTTATGTTCAGCCCCCGCTGTGGGCAATAAAGAAATGAATATTGAAAGTTACAATGCTTGGAGACAGTGTGTGACGAGATGTATAGTTGATTTTTCCAGGCATCTCTAACGATGTTTAGAGACAGTCGTGTGATTTTTCGACGGCTTCACACTTTTGATCTGGCCATTATTTATTATCATTGGTATATGTTTGTGCTTTATGTAATCTGTAAAAAAAAAAAACATTTTTAATTTCTTAAATATATTTTCAGAACCAGCGTGAATCTGTCGACGCATTCGTTCGTGGGTTAGTTTCTGATTCCGCTCAGAATGCTGACCGTTTTATGAGTAAGCAATTAACAGACCATCTATTTGAAGATACTTTTGGTAATAGCCTCGATCTTGCTTCATTCAACATTCAACGAGGACGAGATCATGGCATCCCTCCTTACAATGTTTGGAGACAGTGGTGTGATTTCTCGACGGCTTCGCACTTTGGTACTGGACCAGGTGGTCTTATTGACCATTCTTTTGATTCGGCCAACAAATTAAAGAGCATTTACTCGTGAGGCCCTGTATTATTTGCTTATCATTCGTATTGTTGTTTTTGTGGTATTGTTGCTTCCATTGCTTTATTATTAATATGGTGGTCTTGCATATGTATATTGTCATCTGTATATATATGAGTACATATGTGTGTGTGTATATGCTTGTACATTCATGAGGTCAGTTCCCAAACAGGCGTTTCGTTTAAAGGCGGCAAGCTGCCAGAAACCTTAGCGCGCCGGGCGAAATGCTTAGCGGTATTTCATCTGCCGCTACGTTCTGAGTTCAAATTCCGCCGAGATCGACTTTGCCTTTCATCCTTTCGGAGTCGATTAAATAAGTACCAGTTACACACTGGGGTCGGTATGATCGACTTAATCTGTTTGTCTGTCCCTTGTGGGCAGTAAAGAAATAAGACGTTTCGTTCTATTTTCAAGACGGTGCAATCTATTGTATGTTTCTTTAGCTCATCTAAACCATCTTATCTTCAGATTAAGCCATCTTCAACAGAACAGTGAAGCACTTCAACAAAACACTAATACACAACTAGGCAAGAGAACAACTACTTACCACTTACAGCAAATTACAAATATTAAGACGGTGTATATAATATGGTATAACCCATCACATAAGACCAATGTGAAAAATAAAACAATGTCACAGGAAAATTCCATCTTATTAAGAAATATTTACTGAATCAGCACAAGCTGCAACAGTTTTCAAAAATGTATGTAAACGTTCAGCTTCAGCTTCGGGCAGAACATGTTTGGTGTTATCAAAACCATGGTATAACAAGAGCATTGAGAAAGGCTGCTTCAAAATTCAGTGATCTTCTTCTTCTTCTTCTTCTTCTTCTTCTGCTGCTGCTGCTGCTGCTGTTGTTGTTGTTGTTGTTGTTGTTGTTGTTGTTGTTGTTGTTGTTGTTGTTGTTGTTTGGGGGCGGGGATGAGAGAGGCCTTGAAAAATCAACTATACCCTCATCACTTCAGAAAACATCTGAACCAGCTATAGAGAGTTCACAGATCATTCATTGGAAGAATCAACTCCAACCGACACAACGGTTTGCTTTATTCACGCTCTTGTGAAACAGCACATCTCTCTAAATAATTATCAAGGACGTGAAAAATTAACGAAAAAATATGAACATTACATAAACAATTCAGGACAGAATACTGGTGTTTTTTTTTATTGGGTCATGCTACTGGGGAAGTTTATAGGAACACGCTACACGATTCAATGGCCCATTTTAATGCAAAAGCATGATAGTTAATTTTAAATTGCTATGTTACGCTTTTAATAAACTTAAAGTAAAACACTTCAGAAATATGTTGTATAATGAATTGCGCTTGGTTTCATGGATTATCTACCTCGCTTGAAACATCAAATGTTTTTTAAAACTTCATACTTTTATACGTATTTCCTATCAATACTGTGATGGGTACAGTCTACCAGCTTATGCTAGCAGCAAAAACAATTTAGAGTCTAGTTTTGTTATCTCCGTGTTTTTCTCCTTGTTTTCTCCGTATTCTTTCTGTTGAAGAGCGTAACTCGAAACGTTAAAGATTTTCTGTATTCCCGAGCGTTAAACTAATACATCCTTTTGTTGTCTACACCACCTGTCCTCGTCTGTTGTTGTTGTTTTCGTAAATTCTCCCATATGTATATATATGTATATATA
>NC_068982.1:168974822-168979776 GCF_001194135.2 Octopus bimaculoides
ATATATATATATATATACATTATATTTTATATACTTCTAATATAAAAATGTACTCTGCACGTATAAGCTTTTGTACGATAAAACGATCAATTACATAGATACATACATACATACATACATGCATGCATACATACATACATACACAGACAGACAGACAGACAGACAGACAGATAGATAGATAGATAGATAGATAGATAGATAGATAGATAGATAGATAGATAGATAGATAGATAGATAGATATTTTGTAGAAGCAGCGAAATATTATGTTAGTATCGTAAATTTAGCAAAGAACTCAAAAAATATTATACACAGTATTGCAAAAACAGTTAATTGTCTTTGATACAAGGGAAAAGGCTCAGATTATTCATAGAGAAAAATAAATATATATGTTCTAAATATTTATTATTCCTTGGAAAAGTTTCTGGCAAAATGACGGCGTGTCGTATGCACGTCTCCAGAAGAAGTAACAATACGTCTAATAATTCAAATATTGGCCAAGTTATTTAACAGACCCGTAGTAACGGGAATTTTAAAATGAATCTGACAGGAATTTATCAAGACAACTGAAACTTCGTTTTATTCTATTACTGCTACATTATGTGTAAAATTGTACACGAAAGAGAACAATTTTCAAAATCAATAACTAAAGGTACATTAAATATTATGTTTATAGACAGAGATCCAACGAGAATATTATCTTAGCGTATTCTCTTTCACCAAGAATTTAGAGACATACGAAATAACCGTATTTCATAAAATTGTATATATATATATATATATATATATATATAATTTTGACAGAATATCAGAGAAAACAAATGTTGGCTGAATAATTATTAGCAGAATATGTACATTAAAACCTGAGATCCCAGAGCAATTTCACTTAAGTTATAACTCTGTGTGTGTGTCTGTGTGTGTGTGTGTGTGTGTGTGTGTGTGTCTGTGTGTGTGTCTGTGTGCGCGCGCGCGTGTATGCGTGTGTGTAACGCGCGTGTAACCAAGCAACATTAAAATGATATTCAATATTTCAGCAAAAATAGTGAAGCATAAGTGTGAAGGTGTTCTTGTATATAAAAGAAAAGTTGAATAGTTTAGTGACAAACAGAAAGATAGGTCGGTCGCCTGACAGATTAGACAGATAGGTGTAACAATGATTTCTAACAGAGGCACAAAGGCTCGAATTTCAAGGAGGGCAAGCTCACTATTTGAGCTCGGCAAAATTTGAACTCAGAACGTAGAAAATCATAATTAAATACTACAAGTCGTTTTATCGTTTCTACATTCCACCACTTTGTCGTTGCACATATACAAAACATGACCACGTTTTAGGTTTTTCAATGTTGTTTCTACTTCTTTCTCAGACACCCGGATGATATTGATCTCTTCAGTGGAGGACTGTCAGAGAATCCAATACGTGGTGGTATTGTTGGACCCACCTTTGCCTGTATCATTGGACGTCAATTTAATCTGATCAAAGTTGGTGATCGCTTTTGGTACGAAAGAAATGACCCAACTGTCGGATTCACTCTCAGTAAGTTAATCGTAAAGCATTTTCAGCACAACTCAAGCTTCATAAAAATTTTTAGGTTGGTTTATTTATATCATTATTAGATGAAGACTCTCAGATTATTTTGCTGTGTATGATCGAAAGAGACTGCCTTATAGCCAGCAGACTAAGGTGACACTGGTTTACTGATCATGTTTCAAGAACTCTACGGGGAACTCTTGCAGTTCCAAGCAATGCTAATTTCCAGCATGTACTCAAGCACTTGGTCTGTTTGGATTGGGATGTCTCACAAAATTTTACAGGTCTCCGACCCTGCCACTCCTTGTGGTCTTTCATCATACTACGTCTTGCCTCTCTCCAGCCACCACTTTCCACTAATCTTCCATTATTATTATCATTATTATTATTATTATTATTATTATTATTATTATTATTATTATTATTATTATTATTATTATTATTAGTTTATATAAAGGACTGGTAACTCAGCAGAAATGTAATAGATAGAGAGGTGAGTTCTTAACTTTTGTATACGATTGCCACAATCCATCACTAAGGTAAACATAGCTGACGTAATCCATCACCACGGCCAACTTAATGACAAAAAGCGCAACTCGAAAGTAACTTATTTATTGGTGCTTTGAACAATATTTCGGCATCTCGCATGCCTTCAACAGGTTCAAAATAAAATAAATGTCAGTCTAATTCATTTTTTAGTTTATATAAAGGACTGGTAACTCAGTAGAAATGTATTATTATTATTATTATTATTATTATTATTATTATTATTATTATTATTATTATTATTATTATTATTATCATTATTATTATTATAATTATTATTTTCTTCCTCACTTACAGCCTCAGGTTCGTGATTATACCATTTGTCAGCAGTTTCGATTTTATACTGCCGACATATTAACCAATGTAGATATTGGCCAACTCTGTCATGTCTTGATTTATACTCTATGGGTGCTAAAATTTTACACCACTACTTCTGCTCATGATCAGAGATGCACATATCGTCAGCCACCAAGGGACATGCTCAACTGGTTAAACAACTGACAAGCAAATCTGTGGTATTAAGCAGAATATTTGCTGTAGCCCATCTTTTATACCAAGGCAAAACAATGTGCATGATAAAACTTCCAATCAATTAAGATAAGAAGCCATGAGAGCCACTGCCTGGTATTGCATCCGGGCATTTATTATTATTATTATTATTATTATTATTATTATTATTATTATTATTATTATTATTATTATTATTATTATTAAAGCAGCGAGCTGGCAGAATCGTTAGCACGCCGAGCAAAATGCCTAACAGTATTTCGTCTGCCGCTACGTTTTGAGTTCAAATTCCGCCGAGGTCTACTTTGCCTTTCATACTTTCGGGGTCGATGAAATAAGTACCAGTTGAACCCTTGTGGAAAAATCTGAAACCATTATTATTATTATTATTATTGTAAAACTGGCGAATAGGCAGAATCGTTAGAGCGTCGGAAAAAAATATTTCGCGGTATTTGTTCCAGTTTTTTCATGTTCTAAGTTCAACTCCTGCCGGAGTCAACTCTGCCTTTCATCCCTCCAGGGCCGATAAAATAAGCACTACGATCGATATAATCGACTTTCTCATCACCACAAAATTGCTGGCCTTGTGCCAAAACTAGAAAGTTTTATCGTTGCTGCTGCCACTGCAGAGGCGACGAGCTGACAGAATCTTAAGCGACGGAGAAAATACTGTCATCTCTACTTTTCGTACTAGTTCAAGTCTAGGGTCGAAGGTATCGAGGACTACCCTTCCCCTCAAAACTGCTGTCCTTGTGCCTAAATCAGAAGTCATTAATCCTGTTGTTCTTCTTGAGACAACGTCAAAGTACAAATATTGGGTGGTATAGAGCATAAACAACTACTCAGGTGACTTCACTATAAATGTGTGTATGAGTATTATATAATGTTGCGTGATGCAAACCAATATATCAATTTCATAATGTCAAATATTTTCTTATTAATTGCTTTGTTCAGAGAAGTTCAAGTGTTGAACTATGTATAAATGGCATCAAGTTATAAACGACATCTGACCTCATAAGCCAACTATATGGTCCAGAACGTCTCCCTTTTCTTTCTCTCTCTCTCCTTCTTTCTATCTCTCTCCCTTTCTCTCTCTCTCTCTCTCTCTCTTTCTATCGATATCCAGAATGTTTTTCTATAATGCTATCGAAGTTGTTGCGTTGGTGTATACAATGTTCAACTTGTTTATCACATTAATTGATCGGTGTTTGTGCTTATGTATGTGCTTGTGTTGGTGTGTATATGTGCTTTTGTGAAACCTGGCCTAGCGGTTAGGAGGGGTTTGGGTTTACAATAGAAATTCTAATTTTAATTATAACAAACAATACATGTTTATTATCTGTTCTTTGGTATTTAAACATTTTACACTATATTCTTCACATGATGTACTCCAACACTGTCGGATGAAAGTGCATACCAGAATTTTTAAAAATTGAGAACCCTTCATTTAAGGTTTTAGAAAATCTACTTTAATGTTTTAGAGTCTTGAAAAACCTGTCATACATAATTTTATGATAGACTCGCGCACGCACTTACACGCATGCACACACTCATGCACACACACACACACACACACACACACACACACACACACACACACACCCCACAGACTCACACATAGAAGCACGCGTGCTCATGCGCGTGTGTATGTCTGTGTATGTATTTGGGACTTCGGGTTTCGCCTTCGGTTTACTCAACCAAAAAGGTTGAATGTGTTGATAGTGAAACTTGAAACCCAAATTAGCTCATTAACTCGAATTTTACAAAAAATTTGACCTGACCAGCAAATGTTCCTTAATCTTAAACTACGAGGAGATGTTTCAGATTTTGGCACAAGGCCAGCAAATTCGGGTGCTGGGTAAGTCGATTACATTGATCCCAGTGCACAACTGGCACTTATTTTATCGACCCAGAAAGGATGGAAGGCAAAGTCGATAGCGGCGTAATTTGAACTCAGAATGTACGCCGCAATGCCACCAAGTATATTGCCCGTCGTACTAACGACTTTGCCAGCCCGCCTAATATATATATAAGAATCCATAATGTATAAAGATGGAGCTGTCTTCCGCATATGTTTTCAGTACGTATTAAAGCTACATAATTATGCATTCTTTAGCGATCCCACTGACGAGCTACGGATGCCAAATTAATTTATTTGGTCATTAATAGCGAAATATGAGCATGGGATTAACTAATTTTTTTATTTTGTTCACTCTAGTGCCATTAACAGCGTGCTTTGGAATTCTTTCTTCGTGGTTTGGGTTTAACTGCCCTTTTTAGCATGTAAGAAGTCTTGTCAAGAGTCTTTTCTCTGTGTATAAATCTTTATACACTCTTTTATATATATATATATATATATATATATATATATATAT
>NC_068982.1:168979809-168981921 GCF_001194135.2 Octopus bimaculoides
TTTTATCAATTCAACTTTTAGCAACATCAAAAATAATTGTAATATGGTCAAATGAGGTGATTAGGCAAACATATTTAAAAATTAGTTTATGTTTGAATGAGCAATCAGGAAAAAAAAACAACTCGAAGTTTCCTGCACATTGGATATAAGCATAATGTTTACTATTGTTTACCAACAATATATAGCATCGAGCTCAGTCGTGGGCAAACGGCGACCCGCGGGACTTTTTGATTGACGCACCTGCGAAAATTACTTCAAATTTTTTTTAGTAGTGATAGGTCATGTCTCAAGCAGCTGATTCTTGATAGAGATTGCCTGCACCTGATCCAGTTTTCCATATGGAAATGTTCGTTAAATACATGTATAACATCGAGGAGTGAGATTCATTGATTATTTTATTAGATGAACTAACGACATATTTCAAAAATAGAAAGTTGGTTCTGGTTATTTTCAATGCTTTTACAATTGGAAATACCTGTAGTAGGATTAAATTAGGGGATCAGGACAATAAGGTATTAAGGGTATAATTTTTGGGCCATGCAGGCAACGGCGACAACTCCAAGTATTTCTGAATTTACTGGATTTTGCTGGCGTAAGTATAGACTTCGATATTGCTTGCTCAGTCAAATAACATTAGCTAACCCCTTAATCATTTTATTAAAAACGGTATTTACTCCTATTGGGGCTATTTCCGATGCTGAAAACAGACAGTTGACAACCACGTTTTTATTACTTAAATATGTGGTTAGCAACACTTTCCAATTTGCTTTCTTTCTCTGTGCGTGTGTATGTGTGTGTGTTTGTGTGTGCGCGCGCGCGTTGTGTGTGTGCGCGCGCTTGTATGTATGTGCTTATGTATGTGTATGTACATAGTCTTGTAAACAAGTAGTGCTATATCCAATTCCTATAGGCAAATATGCAGTCATTTTTCAAGATCCAATTGTTGATTATGTGTGTATGTGTGTATGTGTGTGTGTGTGTGTATAATTTATACATATATGTATATGTATATATATATACATATTCTAGATAGTATTATAATTACACACATACGTACATAAGTTCATACATTCATACATACATGCATACATACATACATACATACATACATACATACATACATACATACATACATACATATGTGTATATGTGTGCATTAGTACTTAATGTCTTATTTCTCTCTACTCTTTTTCTATAGATCAATTGGATCAAATACGACAAACATCGTTGTCAGCAATTATCTGCACCAACACTAACATTTCGAGAATACAACCTAATTCATTTCTTCTTTCGAATGGCAAGTAAGTATTTTTTTTTCTGAGTAAACGCATTCGCGCAGATACATGCACACACACACAACTAAATATATACCTGAACACATATATAACATACAAATACAATAACACTCATACACATACATATTTACATGCATATATTTCCCCTCGCTCACATGTCCTTGCCTTCTCTTCTTGCTCCCTTTCCCTCCACTTTTCACTTCACTGTGTCCCTGTCATTTTTTCTCGCCCCTCCTTAATTCTTTTGTCCCCCTGCCTCTACCTCTCTCTCTTCTCTTCCCACGTGACCGGTGTTCGGCCAAGCCTGATCTTTCTTTCTTAGCCGGCCGTTGTGCGTCTAACATCGTTATTCCTCCCTGTGCCTGTGAAATCTTGTATCCCTGCTGTAAGGCCTTATTTCCACACATGCCAGCTTAATTTAATACGTCCTTAGTCGAAAGACATCTGTTGTTATGTCCTGTTATTATTTTTATTATATTATTTTTATTGTATTTGTGTAACATTGTTCGATTTTTAACCGTCCTTGGTTTTGTATACATTCGCTGCTTTCTTCCAAGGAATTTAATGGTCTTAGCTTAGTTTTTCCTTGGAGCTGGCCAGATTGGAGCAATCTCGAGTATAACCAGCCGAAATTGCAAGGATAATCTGGATCTCGACTGAGGAAAGAAAACTCCGAATGACCCCGTCCTTGTTTTCTTTGTATCGTCTATCTGGATGTTTTGTCCCTTTCTTGTATCACCTAACTGTCTGGATGTTTTGCGTTCTTGTCCCATTCTGTATTATATATATATCTATATCTATATATATATATATATAT
>NC_068982.1:168982786-168986911 GCF_001194135.2 Octopus bimaculoides
TGTGTGTGTGTGTGTGTGTGTGTGTGTGTGTGTGTGTGTTCCTATAAATAACATATAAATACACACATATGAAACAAATACGTAGTATGCATAAACGCAAATTATCAAGGGATCCATTTTAGCTAAAATACAAAACTCCAAGTTTAGAAACCGAGCACAGTACACTGTCATTTACATAATTTTAGAAAGATGGATATTTATTCCTGTTCCACTTGAAGTTTATATCTGAATTCGTTAGACTATCTGATTTGTTAGATGGCCTATCTTTTATTGCCTCAAAGCTGTGGCTATTCATGATTATTACTAAACACTTAGTAACATAACTAAGTGTAAATCCATAATCTGGGTAGACATATTATAGATTTCGAAGCAGTAGCCATGAAAGTTCGCTTCATCATTGATTTTAAATAAAATTCCCACATCCACTTATTGACTTTAACAACACAGTATCGTTTGTTTTCACTCTCAAACAATTATATCACACTTGTTGTGTTTGCTTTTGCCGGAAGTTTTTATTGAAGTGTATAAATGTACTCAACTTCAGAAATATTTTTTTATATATTTATCCAAGGCCATCTTTCTTGAGGAGGGCAATATATATTGTTTTCGTAACGTCATGCTGTCTTGATAGCATTTGGAAGATACACTGAGGATAACTTGTGTAATTTCTTCCACAAGTCTATAAAATCTTTTCTATTCTAGGCACAAGGCCCGAAATTTTTGGTGAGGGGGCCAGTCGATTAGATTGACCCCAGTACGCAACTGGTACTTAATTTATCGACCACGAAATGAAAAGGCAAAGTCGACCTCGGTGGAATTTGAACTCAGAACGTAAAGACAGGCGAAATACCACTAAGCATTGTGCCCGGCGTGCTAACGTTTCTGCAGCTCACCGTCTTTCAAATCTGTAATAATAGCCGAAATTTTCTGTTACACTTTGGCTGTTTCATGGCTTTACAGAAGATTTTTTTTTAACGATTTTGTCCCAAACAAGAGTTGAAGCCACTATAACGTAAGACTCTACAAATAAAAAAGAAGGGTGGAGCACTACAAATTCAAAAGATGACAAGGAAGCTTAAAGAACTGAATATCATAGACCAGAGGAAAACAAGTCGGTGGTAAATGTCCCAGAGAGAAAGTAGTTTGAGGAAAGAAGCTATTTTGTAGGTTTCCCTTGCTTTTGGTTTGCAAAACAAAACGTTGAAATGCGACGTACTTTTGTGGTCTCAAGTTTGAGAGAAGTTATATTCCATGCCAACATTGGTATAGTTCTCAAGTTTTCTCTTTTTCTAGTTTTGTCAAACCTAAATGATCTTTGTCATCTATCAGGGTGGTTTACATTGCGTAATTTCATTATCACGTGCACTAGACGATGCTTCAAAGTTGTAGCAGCTGTCAACGAAAAACATGGGATTGTACAATATTAATATTGCATAACTTATGCTCATTTGTTTACAATACTGACATGACAGAAGCTGGTCGTTTCTCCCATTTTCATATAAAATGTTATGTCGCTTTTTTTTAAAATTGTTCTCCAACTTCGGTTTAAAATTGTTTAAGTTACATATATTCTGCAGTCATCTTTATCGGATTATTTATTTACGAAGTTATTTACTCTTTTACTCTTTTACATGTTTCAGCCATAAGGCTGTGGCCATGCCGGAGCACTGAGTTGAAGAATAGTTATCATAGTGACAGTATGATGATGCAAGCAGTTTATTTGCGTTTTGACAGGCTTTACCATGCTAACTTTTGGCTAGTTCTTTTTCAATTGGCATTACAAAATTTGGGATAATAGTCGCTATTTGTATAGGTCATTTGTCAGATAGCGGTAGATGATAATGTAGGATCTTTCGCTATAACTTCGGTGGGTTCGTTTCAGCAGTTGTTTAATCGCATCATATTCGCCGATAGAATTATCTCGGGCTGAGCTTCAAAATACATGTTGATTTAAATGGAAAGAAATGCCATGATTTATATATTGTGTTTCGTTGTTTTAGTGTTTGTTTTTTTAAATCTTTTTTTTTTTCTTTAATTTTTATTGTTTTTAAGCAATCGTCTTGTAAGTTGCGACTCTTTACCCAAATTCGATCTGAGTGCTTGGGGTCAATGTGAACCAGGAAGATGGGGAAACTGGAGCCCGTGGAGTGCTTGTGTACGTGGTCGCCAGAGATCTCAACGTCAGTGCAACAGCGCCCCGCCACCAAAAGGATGCGGATGTGAGGGGCCAAATACTCGTTTCCAGAGATGTTCTGGTCGAAGATGCAGAAGATTAGTGCGTTTCAACAACCGAAGTTTCTGGGTGTGGGGAAGATGTTAAACAACGAAACATTCTAAATTCTATCACTTTTCTGTTTTGTTTTTGTTTTTTGTTGGTTTTTTTTTTGTTGTTTTTTATTTCCTGTTACCTAATTCTTCAACTTATAATTATTCGGACTGTGAAATTAGTAAAATCGGTAGAGCGATGAACGAAAAGCTTTCTGGTATTTAGTCACTCAATTATATTTTCCAAGTCAAATCCCATCGAATCTGACATTACCTTCCATCTTTACGAGGGCGATGAAATGCCTACAGCTACTCAAGTACTATGGTTGATTTCATCGACTGAGCTCTCCTTCACAATATATGACTTTGCGTTAATTTTAGAAATTACTATTAAAAGATTTTTACTATTATAGAATATCATTCTTTTTAATCATGTATGCTCCCCAATGACTGGAGCACTTGTGGTCAATAAAAGAAATCATCATCATCATCATTATTATTATTTTAATTATCATCACCATCATCATCATTATCATCGTTGTTGTCGTCGTCGTCATTATTTATTTATTCATTTTATCATTATTCATTTACGCTTCCTTTTTCTCGCTATTGCATTCAGTCCCACTTGATAGCTTCTTCCCAGGCACTACTGAAGTGTAGAGGTAAGTCCAACAGCGACGGCAATCAACAATTATATAAAACAAATATGTAATTTTAGAATCGCAGATACCAGGAGAAAACTGTTTTGTAGCAGATAAAAATTGTTGTCTTGTTACTATGGATGTAGGAATGAAAAACAGAAGATGAACGGGTGAAAGAGAGATGTGGAAGGAAGTACTGTATGATTACAGTTACTTGATAGTTAACCAGATTCACGGGTACTTCATCTTCTGCACCTCTAACTTCAGTCTTGAAAAGTCCACATTCTATTCTCTCTCTCTCTCTCTCTCTCTCTCTCTCTCTCTCTCTCTCTCTCTCTCTCTCTCTCTCTCTCTCTCACTCGCTCGCTCACTGAGACATGCGTGCGCTCACAAACACACGCGCGCTCTATTGTGTTGACATACAACATATGTAGCTATAGACATTACTATAACGCTGACACTATTATTGTTAGTGCTACTTGGGTATTCAAAAGATGATGGTGGGGGCGGCCAAGCTGTATTGGTTTGGTGTTGTGATGGTGGTGATCGAGATGGTAGTGTTTATCATATTGTTCTTATTAATAAAATTATTAATCTTCATTGATCTCAGATCAGGTGTTTCGTTCGACGTTTGAAATATACTTGAGTAAAACTTCATCTCATGTGATAGTCTTTATTTTAGATACAGTTACTTACCTTGTTCATGAAATAGTTGCTGAAGTTCATTAAAGAGTCGGTGTGTTGGTAATGGCGGTGGTTGAATGGGTTTTGATGTTGATGACGGTTGTTGTGTTGGTGTTGATGACAGATAGTGGTGGGGTTGATGATGGTGGTAAAGGTTGTTTTGTGGATAGACAGAGGGAAGGACTGACGGACAGATAAGCAGACAGACAGACAGACAGACAGACAGATAGATAGATAGATAGATAGATAGTTAGATAGATAGATAGATAGATAGATAGATAGATAGATATGAGGGTTTCCACAAAATATGTCAACCAAATTCACTCACAATGCATTAGTTGGCTCCGGGGCTATAATAAAAGACACTTGCCCAAGCTGCTGTGCTATGAGACTGAACCGAAAGCACGTAGCTGCAAAGCCGGCTTCTCAACCACACAGCTACAACTATGCCTGCGCGCGCGCATGTGTGTAATTCTTTGGACTAATGGTATATGTCAATTAATGTGTTGAGCAAAGCACATTCACAGTTTGGGCT
>NC_068982.1:168987633-168989310 GCF_001194135.2 Octopus bimaculoides
TGTGGCAGAAAGGTTGCCCCGATTCCAAAGGTTAATAAAAAGCAAACACATTAAATGCCATTGTTTTTTCTGTGTCAGATAGTATCCACCATGAGAGCATCGTTTTTTCTTTCTTGCATCTTCATGTGTTTGCTTTTTATTAACCTTTGAAATCGGGGCAACCATTCTGCTGCACCCTGTAGAATCGTAGAAGAATGGGAGTAGACCTATCAAAGAAAGATTATATTAAGATTAAGAGGTAGAAGTCTACGCTCATGAACACATATACAGACGTCCAGACACATTCGTGTGTCCCCAATAATTGTTGTATGCTTATATATATATATATATATATATATATATATATGTATCCATTAGAAGCTTTTTTATACAATATGCATTGTGATTGTTGTATGTTTATATAAGTAACCTTCGGAATAAGTCCGTACGTCACTGAAGCATGGTAACATGAAAGTATAGATGTATGTAGGCACATATATACACACTCGTTGTTGGGTGTGCATGCAGAAGGATAAATACACAGATACAATTTATAAGGTGTGAATAGACACTGGTGATATAGACTTTTACCACATTCGTAATTGGGTGTGCATGCTGAGCAATGAATATATAGATACATTACGTGGAAAAATGCGAGCATGAGAAATAATATTCTTAAGATTATAAACCTGGAAATTTACAGGACAAGTTATTTCACTAGGAAAAGTTCAGAATAACTTATTACATCTGGTAAAGTACAGAACAAGAAAATTATTACTTAAAATATTGCAGCTAAGGATAAAATTTTGGATAAAATATTTAGATTTAGAAAATATTAGCTTTTATTAAAATTAAAAATTTAATTACAAGTTATTTCTTCTATTTGTTATTATTTGTTGCTTCTATTAAAAATTAAAAATAACTCAAAACATTTTTTGCATTTTAAAACATTCATTTTTTTAATTATCAATTAATAATTAGAAATGCGAAAATAGGTTATGATAAATAATAGTAGTACATAATTAGTACAATAAATTGAATAATACAAAAATTAGTTATATATTACCGTAAAATCTACCTATAACAATTGCCTATGTTATTGCCAAGTCTTCACATTTTTAGTCTTCACCCAATGCCTATTTTTGACATAATGAATTTGCCTACCATATATACTATTCTACTTTGCATAAAACTTTAACTCTGGCGCTCAATTTTTAAGTTTTCTAGTGTGTCAATATCTTAACAAAATGATGGTACTTTTTTT
Organism: Octopus bimaculoides; assembly: GCF_001194135.2. NCBI lineage: Eukaryota > Metazoa > Mollusca > Cephalopoda > Octopoda > Octopodidae > Octopus > Octopus bimaculoides. The sequence continues at coordinate 168,988,877 of NC_068982.1, forward strand.
AATTATAATGTTTAATTTTAATTATAATGTTACACACTGAATTGTGGCAAGGTATGGATGGATTCCGGAGTACCGAGGAAATTATGTATAAATATATCAAATTAAGAATTCTACGCGGTATATTACAATGCAAAATACCAAACGGAACCTCACCTCTTATATCTCATCTTTCTTCCTCCTTGAACGTCTATGTGATATAATTCTTGGGAGAGAATACATTTGCGGCTGAAGATAGCTTTATACTGTCAATTATACACTGATGAAACAACTATAAATCTTGAAACACGTGTACCGCAGAATCCTTTGTGTTTTGTTTTTATTTTTGCATTTACAATTTATTCATTCACCCCGACCACGAGCTGGCATACACAGGTGCTTACAATTGTCAAGTATTACCTCTAACATTTACTTTACTTATATATATATATATATAT
>NC_068982.1:168989423-168990679 GCF_001194135.2 Octopus bimaculoides
TCACCTAGTCGTGTAGGATTTTCAAACTACACGACTAGGTGAAAAGCGCTTTATTTAATATGTGACATTAATAAAAATCTGTAAATGTATAAACATCCAGATTTCTGAGTACCTTAATTTTTTTCCATATATATACATATATATATACATAAATATATATATGTTGATAATATATATGTGTATGTGTGTATGTATATATATACACACACACATATATATGCATTTATAGGTACAGGACGTCACCAACTGCGCAAACAACATGAAATACGTACACAAACGAGTTAAATACATAAACAACGAGAGAAAAAATGGAAAACAGGACAAGTAAACACAGTTTTTGGCTGTCTATCTACACCTTATTTCGAGCATTCAATGACAATATGAGTCTTCAAAGACAGTTGCTCCCATAAATTCTAAAATAAAATTTAGGATTTATGGAGGGTCAAAATTGGGAACAAAAACAGTACTGTGAAGACATACAAGGGAACGGAACGAAAACAAACTTGGAAGGTCGTTAGACCAGAACGAGAGGAAAATAGTGAATGCTAGGAGAATTATTAGCTTTGAAAAGAGAATATATGAGAGAGAAATATATATGCGAACACGACACAATGAAGTAGAGAAATTTGAAAAGACAACACGAATCCGGTTATTTCTCAAAATACAATGTTTATATACCAAAAAGATTTTATAACATTTTTCTAACATTTTTCTGACATAATTTAAATATATACTTTAACCATGTAACATAAGCCTTCTGTAGTTTTTTCACTCTTATTATCTTTTATACATCCAACCACGTGCTTTCACATACCAACTTTCTCACCTATATATATATATATATATATATATATATACTTTTCGTAATGAGATAAAAAAAAAACCAATGCTGTGTACATTATAGAACATTTATAAATAAGTCTTACAGCTATTTCCAGGATATTTATTATATCCCTTCATCGGAGACGGTGTGAGAGGATGGTTAAGCAATAGTTAATTTAGATAAGATAGGAAATAGAGAGTGAATGCAAGGATATTGCATTTGTAAATCCATTGTTTAGGCAGAATGGTATACATATAAGATTCCAATACCTTGTGAGTAAAATCCAATAGTCCTTAAGATTGGTCATTCCATTTCTAAATCCATTATTAAGATTTCAATACCCTGAGTAAAATCTAACAGTCTTTGAAATTAGTCATTCCAAATACAGAGTTTATACACAATGTTATTGAATCAAGGGTTCTGTTTTTATATA
>NC_068982.1:168990805-168991613 GCF_001194135.2 Octopus bimaculoides
AAATGGAGGGGATCAATAGGTGGTATTCATCAACTTTTAGACATTATATTATGTCAATTTATTTATTTACTAAAAGGACAATTATAACAATATACATACATGTATAACATATTATGCTTTACATATATAATATATAAAATATAAAAAATATCAGTAATTATTAAAATATATAACATATAGCAATAGAAATTGGGATGTCTGCAGCTATGTGTATATATACAAATACTTGTGTACATGTGTATATGTCCGCAAGACACATACACACAGCCAAGAACGTGGTCATCTGTGACTGACAGCCGGTCCTATCTCGCCGTGGAACTCAGATAATGGTCTGGTACCAATTCTACATCCTGATCGCCAATAACCACCTCTGACACAGAAAAAAAACAATGGCATTGAATGAACTTCATAGAAAAACAAAGTTTTTACATGCATCTTCATGTGTTTGCTTTTTATTAATCTTTGAAATCGGAGCAATCTTTCTGCCGCACCCTGTATGAGTTTAATTGACGACGTGCGTGTGTGGGTGTGTATGTGTGCGTGTGTGCGTGTATATGTGTGTGTGTGTGTGTGAGTGTGAGTGAACGCCTGTGTGAGTGTGAGTTCATGACCGGGAGTGCACACCTCGTTACTCTCTTTTACTTGCTTCAGTCATTAGTCGAGCAAATCGACCCCAGGACTTATTCTTTGTAAGCCTAGTACTTATTCTATCGGTCTCTATCGCTAAGTTACGGGGACGTAAACACACCAGCATCTGTTGTCAAGCGATGTTGGGGGGACAAACACAGACACACAAACACACACATAT
>NC_068982.1:168992984-168993635 GCF_001194135.2 Octopus bimaculoides
ATATATATATATATATATATATATATATATACGACGGGCTTCTTTCAGTTTCCGTCTAGCAAATCCACTCACAAGGCTTTGGTCGGCCCGAGGGTATAGTAGAAGACACTTGCCCAAGGTGCTACGCAGTGGGACTGAACCCAGAACCATGTGGTTGGGAAGTAAACTTCTTACCACACAGCCACTCCTGCGCCACTCCTCTCACCATTAATCTAAATGTAATCTTTCTTTGACAGGTTCTACTCTCTATATTTTATAATTGTATGGTTTTAATTTTATGTTATATACTCACGGACAACTGTAGCTACCCCCATTAATCGGTCATGACCAAAATATAGCGGGGAACAACAACATGCCTAGGACAACTCAACATATCTAGTGAGACATCCCCTTCTTTATGCTTGTACCTATTAAATGCACGAAATCTTACCCATAACGGACAGTTTCAGGATGGGTCAAAACGATTGTTGTAGTGAATAAAGACTAGTGCTAAATCTATCTTCTGTTTTGTTCATCAATTAATGTGTGTGCGTGCGCGCGCGCACGTGTGTGTGTGCATATGTGTGTATATGTATGTATATATATATATATGTGCATATATGTGTGTATATGTATATATATGTGTGTGTGTGTGTGTGTGTGTGTGCGTAT
>NC_068982.1:168993645-168998764 GCF_001194135.2 Octopus bimaculoides
TATACATATATATATATATATATGTATGTTTGCATGTATGTATATGTATATATGAAATTTGTAATTGTATCTTTAAATGAATGTAAGAATTTCGCCGACACTGCATGTGTAATTAGACTAAATTAACTACCTCTGTTTTCTGAGTGCAAAGAATTTGTATAAAGACAGTTGTTTACTGTTGTTCAGTGTATTTAATTTAGTTTAATTATGCAGTGTCGGCCGAGAACTGAGATTTACTCGAAGGTACAATTATAGCATCAAACATACAATGCTTAGGAAGTCAATAATTAAAACATATATGCATGTGTAGTAGAAACATGTATATATATATGTGTGTGTGTGTGTGTGTGTGTGTGTGTGTGTGTGTGTGTATGTGTGTGTGTGTGCGTGTGTGTATACATATATATATATATGTATGTATGTATGTATGTATGTATGTATGTATGTATGTATATACATACATGTATACAAATTATACATATACATACATATACAAACATACAATGCTTAGGAAGTCAATAACTAAAACATATATGCATGTGTAGTAGAAACATGTATGTATATATATATGTGTGTGTGGATGTGTGTGCGTGTGTGCCTGTCTGTGTGTGTGTGTGTATACATACATACATACATATATATATACATATACATACATATAGATAGATAGGTAAATAGACAGACAGACAGACAGCTAGATAGATAGATAGATAGATAGATAGATAGATAGATAGATAGATAGATAGATAGATAGATAGATAGATAGATAGATAGATAGATACACACACACACACACACATACACACATACTACCACCCTGTAAACACAGCACCGCACTGCCATAATCCACATTGAACAGTGAACACTTTGCTATCATTCCATGAATTGTTATGTGCCCATGGAAAGGTGTGTGGGCTTTTGCCCATGTGCCGTTTATTCTTCTGTGCTTCCGTGTGTGTTCGAGTTGTCTTGTGAATGTGTGCAATCTGTGTGTGCCTGTATGTGCAGATTCGATGTGTCCCTATATGCCTGCGTGTGTACGTAAGTGCGGAGTGGAGGTCTCTAGTGTGTAAGGTGAGTAATAAATAAATAAATAGCAATAGACAGATGTGTCAATCCACTACAGCTGTTTCCAACGAATTTTTAATTGATTAATGACGAAATTACATCATTAGAAAAAAAAAACATTTTCATCAGGTAAATACATGAATCACAACATTCAAAAACATTCTTCGTAATTCTATGACCATTGCCGATATTATGTATATGCATACCATTCATTTTTACGCTCTGAGTTAAATTCCACCGAGGTCAACTTTGCCATTTTTCTTCTCGGGTGGATAATGCAAATACCGACCGATCACTGGGATCGATGTAACTGACACTCCTCGCCCCCGGAATTGCTGGCCTTGTGCCAAAATTCAAAATCAATGTATATATATATGTATGTACGTATGTATGTATGTATGTATGCGTGTTATTTCTTTACTACCCACAAGGGGCTACACACAGAGGGGACAAACAAGGACAGACAAACGGATTAAGTCGATAATACCGACCCCAGTGCGTAACTGGTACTTATTTAATCGACTCCGAAAGGATGAAAGGCAAAGTCGACCTCGGCGGAATTTGAACTCAGAACGTAGCGGCAGACGAAATACCGTTAAGCATTTCGCCCGGCGTGCTAACGTTTCTGCCAGCTCGCCGCGTGTATGTATGTATGTATATCTGTGTGTGCACGTGTGTGCATGTGTGTTCACATAATTTTAATGCCCACTCCAACCTCCACACATCCACTCATTCTTCACACACTACATACACACAGACACACAAGTGTACCAACACTCCACGCCTTCATTAACCCATGCCAGTATTCTTCCGTATTTCTACACCCCCTACACAGATACGCACATACCAAAAACCCACACAATTACGACAAATCCCCTTATGTCTGTCCCAAAACATGGATACACTCCTACGCGTGCATACAAACACATTCACTCTCTGCTCTCTCCTTAATTCCTCTAATAGAACTACATTCTCACCAAGCCCCTAAACTCCCATTCATTTTCTTTTTCCCTTTTTCTCAGCCACTCTTCCTCTTCCACATTCTTCCTATACTTTTTGTGATGAAGGTCTTTGCGTCAGAAACGTTAAGTGTTAAACTGATACAATATTTGTTAAAACTTGTGTCTCGCGTGTTGTCTTCTTTTTTTATCGTGTGTATCGAAATTTCAAAAATTCTTGTGTATGTATCAAAATTTCAAACAATGCTAAACAAACAAAAATATTCATGTTACATACGAAAGAGAAACCAGCGTCAAAACTAATTTTCATATGGCGTCATTTCAATTACAGACCACATGTATTCAGAGAAACCATCAGTATATTTCCCCAAAATATAAATACACAAAACACACGCACGCGCGCGAGCGGGCGAACACACACACGCACCCGCGCGAGCGAGCGCACACAGACACATACACGCACGCGCGCGAGCACACGTACACAGACATACACACATACACATATACTGACATACATATGTATGGGCATTTACAATATATGCTTCTGTATATATATTTATATATATATGTATATATAAATATATATATAAATATATATATTTATATATATATATATATTTATACTTATTTATATATATATATTTTTATATATATAAATATATATATTTATATATATATATATATATATATACATATATATATACATATATATATATATATACATATATATATACATATATATGTGTGTGTGTATATATTTACATATATATTATATTTATATATCATATATATATATATATATATATATATGTATATATATATATACACACACACACACACACACACACATGCATATATATACTTATAGTAAATGCTCATACAAACAATCTCTATTACGCAATCATATCTCAGAAGAGACATGTCTATACATTACTCAAGAAAACCTAGCATTATCATTACAGCCTACAGTAGGCCTGTATACATCAAACAATAATTTGTCTCCAGTACAAATTATCGACAACAGCATTTTTCAGCTTCTTATCTGTTAATGTCATTACGTTGTTGATATCGCTGCAGTTGTTTAGCCTCCAGATCAGCCCTAATCAAGCTTTAAAGCTATGCGGTGGGTTGGAAGAGTCGTTAATGCATAGAACAATATACCAAAATGCCTTGCAGAGTATTTGTTCCGGTTCTCTTCACTCTGAGTTCAAATACTGCAGAGATCAACTTTTGCTATTGAAAGTAAATAAAATTAAGTGTATCAGCAGAATTGTTACGAGGGTGGGCTGAAAGATTCATAGGCTGACTATGAAGGAGTGATGCTAGAGCTGTGAAATTTTGTATGCGTTAAATTCAACCCTTCTTATTAATAACTGCACTGCTTCTTTCCAGATGCTCTGACTGTCCAAAGAAGACTTTAAAAGTAACTAGAAGTAACAACAGACATGACGTCATCATCACTGCGATACTGCTTCCCAGCCAAGTGGTTTTTCATGTTGGAGCACAGTTGATAATCAGATAGGGTCAAATCAGGAAAATATGGAGTGTGATCAACCATTTCAGAGCCACAGTCATGCATAGCAGCCATTGAAACCAAGGATTTGTATGGAGTATTGTTTTGATGAAACAAGACTCCTTTCATCAGTTCCCTGAAAGCTTGGTCCTAATAGCCTTTTGAAACTGCCTCAATGATGGCGTAGACTTTTTGAAGATCGTCAATAAACATAATGCCCTTTGCATCCCCAAAACCTGAGGCCATCAGCTTCCCTGCAGATGGAACGATTTCTATTGCATGGATTATCGTTTTGTCGCTGGCTCAAACTGATGGAGCCAACACAAATCCTGGGTCAGGAAACGTTCAAAGAAAACCGTCTGGATCTACTTCAATGTCAGATTTTCCAACAAAGCATTGCTCCTTTTAGACAATACACCAAGACACCCAGGGAACTTAAATAACATATCCCCAAAAATACAACCTCTTTGTTTCAGCCAATGGATCAAAGTGTGATTGCTAACTTCAAAGCATATTGTCTCATAAGAACTTTCAAACAACTTATGAAAGCGAAGCGTATAGGTAAAGGTTTGAAACGCTTGTGACCCTGATATATCTCCGAAAGAAACGGAGTAGTTTACAATATTACGATTTTAGTCACCATCAGAAGAACTTGCAATATCTTTAAGTAGCTCCTGCAGCTTCTGCAAGAAGACAAAGCAGTTCTAATGTTTATTTCTCCGGTAGATAATGCAAGAATCTTTTCCGGAGCTCATTCAGACGGCAGAGCACCTTCCACCTTGAGAACCCTCTCACTTTGGTGTGAAAAATGTAAGGGTCTGTACTGCGAATCTATGTCAATACAAATTGAACAAACGAATTTTTAATGGGCTGCTTTTAATATAATTAACTGTTTTGACAACTTCATCTAAAACATGTTTTAATTCAACTCCAATGTTTTTGCAATCAATGCCTCGTTGCACAAAGCACCGAGTTATAATGACATCCGGGTTTTGCTCTTTTACAAATGTTGTAAACCCTTTTATACAGCCTAGCAAAGAGGGAGCGTTTAGTGATGTAAATACCATTACATGACTTCCATTATAATTCCCATTTTACTGCCAGTTCTTTGCAATGAAAAAAAACTGATTTACTGTTTGATCTCCATCAGTAAAAAGAATGAATAGCTATACTTCATTATTATTGACTGTTGACTCATCAACTTGCGCAGTACAATTCGAATGCTTAACAGGGCATACATTTTCCTCGATGTTAGCCGATAATTCTAAAACGCATCTACGAACTATATCGTTCGAGAGTTCTTTATTTTTATTATTCTACTTGATTTCTTAACATTATCAACAATCTTTCTGCAAGCAGGCAAAATAATTGACTTCACGATAGTATGACACTTCATTTTTAGCATATTGCTTTTCCTGAGAATTAATGTGAGCCTTTTCAGAAACATTTTTAAAATACTTTGTCATTTTGTTTGTTTTTCAGACAATCTTTTAAAACAGTTTTAATCTTTATCTTGAAGATAGAGATGCTTAATTTTCAAATGCTATATAAAAATACGCCACATGTATTTGTGTTTATG
>NC_068982.1:168998774-169010122 GCF_001194135.2 Octopus bimaculoides
TCTTTGTACCCATGTGAGTCTACGTATATATGTAAGTAAATGTACGTATAGAGCCGAAACGGAAGCTAATGCAATGGCGTCACAAATATTTGTAACATATCATAATAATGTGCATATTGCAATTTACAACAAATTATTTCAACTCACATTTTAAAAGACAATATCAGTTCCATTTGTAAATAGTTTTGACGACACGAGTATACACATATAAATATGTGCATGTGTATGTATGTATGTATGTATGTATGTATTACGTGCGTGTATGTCTGTGCGCACGCATATAGGCAATGAGAATCTATTATTGAAAATACAAATTTAAGGGAAATGTATTCAATACATGCAGTCGAGTTAATGATAATGACAGTGAAAGGATCGAGTTCTCATACTTGCGTAAAAATGGACATTCGATGGTTTTTTACCAAGTCTATCAACATAGACTTGCTTACCAACCACATGGTTCCGGGTTCAGTCCCACTGCGTGGCACCTTGGGCAACTATAGCCTCGGGCCGACCAAAGCCTTGTGAGTGGATTTGGTAGACGGAAACTGAAAGAAGCCTGTCGTATAGGTGTATGTGTGTGTGTGTGTGTGTGTGTGTGTGTGTGTGTGTGTGTGTGTGTGTGTGTGTGTGTGTGTGTGTGTCACCAACATCGCTTGACAACCGATGCTGGTGTGTTTACGTTCCTGTAACTTAGCGCGGTTCGGCAAAAGAGACCGATAGAATAAATACTAGGCTTACAAAGAATAAGTCTTGGGGTCGATTTTCTCGACAAAAGGTGGTGCTCCAGCATGGCCACAGTTGGATCACTGAAACATGTAAAAGAAAAAAGAGTAAAGAGAGTAGACTAAAATAAATTTCGTTGCTTGTAGAATAACATTAATTTAAAAATCAACAATGCGTGAGAAGTCTTTTGTAAAATTAATTGCATCTCTCAGAATGAACATGGAAAAGAAGGGTGTTGTTCTTCAATATCAAATAGGGTGAACCTACATTTTTCTATGATTGAGTATTTAAACAAACTAATCACAGAATTGATTTTATTCCAAAAGGATAAACAGGAAGCTAACTGAATATTGTCTAAAATGTGTTTACTAGTAATTCTAATATATATTTTGATGGGATTGTCATAATTTTTTCTTTAATTGTTTTGGTGCAAAATTACCCTTATCGGCCTTGAAAGTGAAGTATGAGTTTTGAAATCTTTTAGATCTAATTCGCCATCTATACCAAAATTCCAGTCTTTTTAGATTCAGTGCTCACGCCATTTAAAAGTATAAAGTTTGCTTTATATGCGTTGAGATAGTGTTTCAGAGGAATCTGTGGTTGACATTTTTATAAATTTCGTGAATTTTTTTAGCTTTAACGGACTGTACGGAAATGATGAGTTGGTATTAATTTTATACAAATTTGATTTTGAGCTTTTTTTTAGGACTGGCTGTTAGTGTTTAATTTCATGTGTTGATCGAGAGAAAAAGATAATCTTCGAAAGGTTTGATTTGTGGGCAACAATTTTTGGTGTTGAAACTGAATTCGAAATTCCAATTGGTATTTTGGCTGTCTTTGTCGAAGAAAAGGATTCACCGACACAATATCTTTTAAGCCATTCAGATTTAGTGACTCCTTGTTTGCATAAATTCTTAAAATTTTTCAAATATTCAAAATCGTTTATCAGATCAAGCAATTAATATCAGTCAATGAGATTGCACTTCCCCTTTCCACATGAAATCGTCTAGAAAAATGATACTTCATAAATGACACATTTTTCTTTTTATTATTACTTTTTTTTAATCATGCGAAGACTACGATCTAACTGACATACCTTTTAAAATTTAATTGGGATCCCCCCCCTTTTTTTTTAACATCTAAGCCAATCATGTTTCTCTCAATATTTTAAACCAGCCTCAAGGTCAACGAGTTGGCAGAACAGTTAGCACGTCGGATAAATGCTTAGCGTTCTGAGTTCAAATTCTGCCGATGTTGACTTTGTCTTTCATCCTTCCGGGGTAGACGAAATAAGGATCAGTTGAACACTGGGGTCGACGTAAACGATTTATGCCCTCCCTCACAATAGCTGGCCTTGTGCCAAAATTTGAAACCAATATTTTAAATCTGCCTACTTTAATCGACCGATCATTCATAAAGCATTCCTTTCCTCTTTAAATTCCTTCTTCCCGAAACCTAACCAACAATACATATGCAACGTTTTCTTCTAAGTTTCTTGTTACAATTTGAAAATTCCAGAAATGAAACTATAGGGCTTTCCTATAAGTAGGTTATCTCCCTTGGCTAGGCGGCGCTCCATGTAGATAATTAAACTTCCGGAGGCTACCCACGCCATTGTTATTGTTTTACGTCTTATCATGGATATAAAGCAGCTTGATGATTCAGCTATCGAAGTACTTACTGTGCCTGAGTTAAAGAAATATTAAGATTATATGGACAGTATGTTACTGGAAGAAAGGCGGACTTGACTGAAAGGTTGAAAGGAATAAAAATTCTGTCGATGAAGAATGTCAACAAAGTAAATTCATCGGACGATAAGTCTGAAGTATCGGACGATACTTCAGACAGGAATAAGCAGAAGCTTATATCTCCTCTCGGTGAAGTATTGCCTGATCTAAAGATCTTTGTAAGTTGCCGAATTTCACAGATAATGACATAATTACCTCGTGCTACGGATGAAAGCAAAGCAACAGTTAAGGAGTGGCATATTTTACCACGACAGACACGTACACAGCATCGAATACCACGATGTGAGTGAAAGCTGCTCTCACTGTATTGTCCGGTGTCTGGTGTTCCCTTCGATACCGACATCAAACCAAAAAAAGAATCCTGACCACAGAGTGTGGGTAATTATGTCAAATGTCACTGGCAATGTGCATTCAGCTGATTGCAACTGTTAAAGCAAGTCACTGAGCATGCGTACATGTCATACGGGAGAGTTCCAATCAGGGGTGGATAACACCTTATAGGAAAGCCCTATAGTAATCGTAATCCTGAACCATTCTAGCTTTAATAACTGTTTATATTATTCTCCTTATAATAACAATTTATTCATATCTGTTGTTGTCTGTACACCGTTACAAGTTTCAGCATTTAACAAAAATACCTAGCGGCATTTGTTCCAGCTCTTTACGTTCAGCGTTCAAATACCACCCAGGTCGATTTTGCTTTCATCTTTTCGAATTCAATAAAACAAGTACCAGTCAAGTACTGGGGTCGATGTAATCGACTTCCTCGTTCTTTCAAAAACTGCTGGCCCCGTGCCAAAATTTGAAGCCATTATTTTTTTTTCTTTCCTATTATATTATATATTCCGTCCGTCTTTACGATCCGAGTTCTAATTCCGCCGAGGTCGACTTTGCATTTCATCTTTCGTGTTCGATGAAATAAGTACCAGTTAAGCACTGAGGCCGATATAATCAACTAGACCCCCAACCTCCAAAATTTCAAGCCTTGTGCCTTTGGTAGAAAAGATTATTATAATTATCACCACCACCACCACCACCACCATCATCATCATCAACAACAACAACAACAACAAGGCGACGAGTTAGCTAAACCGTTAACACGCCGGGCAATAATGCTTAGCAACATTTCGTCCGTCTTCACGTTCTGAGTTCAAATTCCACCTAGATCAATTTTGCCTTTCATCCTTTTGGAGTCGATAAATTAAGTACCAGTAAAACACTGGGTTGATGTAATCGACTAATCCCCTCCACTAAAATTTCAGGCCCTCTACCTTCAGTAGAAAGGATTATTATTATTATTAGCAGCAGCCAACAGAATCGCTAGCCACGCCAGGCAAAATGCTCAGCAACATTTCGTCTGTCTTTACGATTTAAGTTCAAACTCCGCCGGGGTCGACTTTGCCTTTCATCTTTTCTGGTCGATAAAACAGTACCTGTTGAACACTGAGGTCGATGTAACCGACTTACCCCAACTCTATATATTACTGGCCTTGTGCCAAAATTTGAAACCATTGTCATGATTATTAGCAGAAGCAGTACTGACAGAATCGTTACCACGCCGGGCAAAATGCTTGGCGACATTTCGTCTGTCTTTACGTTCTGGATTCAAATTCCGCTGAGGTCAATTTTGCCTTTCATCCTTACGGGGTTCGATAAGATAAATACCAGTTGAGCACAGAGATCGATGTAACCGACTAGCCCTCTCCCCCTAAGATTTCAGGCCTTGTGCCTATAGTAGAAAGGATTATTATTAATAACAATAACAACAGCAAGAAGAAGAAGAAGAAGAAGAAGGCGGCGTCGAGCTGGCAGAATCGTTAGCACGCTGGACGAAATTCTTAGCGGTATTTCGCCCGTCACTACGTTCTGAGTTCAAATTCCGCCGAGGACGACTTTGCCTTTCATCCTTCCGAGGTCGGTAAATTGAGCATCAATGAAACACTGGGGTTGATGTAATCAATTATCCCCTTCACCCAAATTTCAGGCCTTGTGCCTATAGTAGAAAGGATTATTATTGTTATTATTAAGGCGGCGAGCAGGCAGAATCGTTAGCACACCGAGCAAAATGCTTAACGGTATTTTGTCTGATGCTACATTCTGAGTTCAAATTCCGCCGAGGTCGACTTGCCTATCATCCTTTCAGAGGGCGGTTAGAGCAGAATCGATAGCGTTTAGAAAAGAGATAGCAATAGAAAGGAATAGATTAGAGGGTGAGCTAGTTAGCAAATTAGAGGAGGCAATTAAAAAGGGTATGTGTTGTTAGCAGCGAGAATGACCCTTGATCATATCTTCGAAGCGAAACACGAAGGTTGCGTTGTTAAAGCTAAGGCCCGTACAGTCAAACAAGAACTGAAGCTGTCCGATGGGCTCGAACCGTGGAGACGTGACGTGGAAACAAAACCACGATCAGGTCTTTCACGGATCGGGATGGGCGCGCGCTACGCGACTCCGAGCAAAGGTGTGCGACTTTTCGGCACCACTTCGCACGGCTGTTTGGAAAGGGCGATGAGTCGACGACGGTACTGGACTTCAGTACGTACCTGGACAGCTCGCTGCGACTCTCGGCAGCTGACGCGATGTTTTGTGAAAGGCTGATAACAGCCGCTGAAATTTCGGGAGGCGATGAGCGAGTACACAAGTCGCACATCTCCCGGTTTGGATGGTCTGCCCTCCGAATTCTATGTATTCATGCCAGATTTGTTTAGCGACCTCTTAGCAGACGTCTACTGCAACTGGTAACAGAACGGGAGAATTTCTAATGCTGTTAGCAGAGGTGTGGTGACAATGCTGAGGAAGGACGCCGACAATGGGGACGTACTAGAGAACTTTCAGCCCATAACTTAAACACAGAATTTAAGATTTTGGCCAAGGTGTTAGCGAAAAGATTGGCACTTGTCGTCGGTAGCCTAGTCGGAGGAGCGCAAACGTGCGCAATCCCGAGCAGGTCTATCTACGACAACCTCCACCTTGTGCGATATATCATAGAGAGGGCTGGAACCACAGCTGGCTTCTGGGGTGCTCTGATCCATTTGGATCAATCAAAAGCATTCAATAGGGTCGATCATCATACTTCGAAGTCGTCCTGAAAGCAGGCGGTTTCGAACCCGTTTTCAATGGCTGGATTGCTGGATTGCTGCAATGCACAGCGGCAGAGTAAACGGCCACCTATCGGAGTCGTTTGGCATCGTACGCTCGGTTCGTCAGGGCTGCCCGCTGTCGTCTCTTCTATACGTATTGGCACTCGAGACACTATTGCGGAAGTTGGAACAGCTAAGGGGCATCCCTTTCGAACTGGGACAAGGATGGGCAGTGTCAGTATACGCGGACGATGTCACGGTCGTGGTGTCGGACACCTCCGAAGTAGAGACAGTAGGCACCATCCTAAAGGAACAGGAGTCAGTTGCAGGGGGATAAAATTAACGCCGACAAATCAGTTGGTTTAAGGTTGGGCTCCTGGAGAGACAGGACGATGCCATCGGATGACGTCGTCGGACGCTGAACCAACTGACCAGTTAAAGTGCTCGGGGTTTGCTTTGGTCCCGACCTCCAGGTTAATAAGAACTGGGACGAGGTGGCCAGTCTTACCCAGTAATGGGCTGAAAGAAAGCTGTCCCTGAAAGGTCGGGCAGAGGTGCCGAATGCTTACGTCGCCTCCGTTATCATTTATCGCCTGACCGTCGTGTCGTGTCCCGGTTACTGCTTGACCAGGTTGGAGCGTCTCTTATTTAAATTATTGTGGAAAGACTCGTTCCAATGGTCAGGCGGTCTGTCTGTTGCCAGCATCCTCTGAGTGGCGGATTAGGTATGCCGTGACTCCTAATGCGCAGGCACACACCTAGATTTCGCTACCTGTAACGATTTCTAGACGGTAAGCATGTGTGGGCTCCGTTTGTGAGGCTCGTCTTTCAGCAGCTCGTCACTTTGACGGAGCTGCAGTCCTGGGTGAAGAAAAGACTGAGACTGGGCGCCTGGAACATAGAATGTCGTCAGCAGTCCACAACCCTCTACCAGTCGGGCAATGGGATCGGTGGATGTTTCGCTTTAGAAATTTTTAGAGGATTAGTGGCAGGGAAGTGCGACGACGTTCTCGGGGAGACTCTGGGCGCTGACGAGAATGAACTGGCTAGTTTGTTCCGGAGAACTTTCCGGTCAGGAACTATCATGGATAATTTCCAGATGTCCTTGGCCTGGCAGTGGCTACCGGGGGGCGATACCGGTTCGAGACAAGCTCTACAGGCACGGATGCGCACAGAGTGACGAAACCGTTCTGCACACCTTCGTTCAGTGTCTGAGCATTGCTGACTTGTGGGGTTATGTTGAACAGCTGCTGTCCCGTGTGGGACGGACGTCTGTAGTGATGATAGTATCGCCGCCCTCCTTCAATCGGGCAGGCAAGACAGTTTTCCTTTGCCTGGTAGCTGTAGCGAAAGAGGTTGTTTGCTGGACAAGATTGAGAGGCATGAGGACAGATACATTCCACTTTGGTTGACTTTTTGAAGTTTCACTTGAAAAGGACATTGAGAGTGGAGAGGGAAGTGCTGTCCACGAGTGAATTTATCGAAAGGTGAGTGAAAGTTGCAAAAAGGAAATGAACACAGGGAGCTCCTGGCCCATCAGGAATCACCACAGAGATGCTTAAAATATATGGCAGTGTCGGATATAACCTAGTCACCTGTATAGTCAATCAGGTGATACATGAAGGAGTCATAACCAATGACTGGTGTAGCAGCATCATAGACAACTATTACAAAGGTAAAGGTGATGTATTAGATATGAATAATTATAGAGGTATCAGGTAATGAAAGTCACGTTAGAAAGGGCATCCAGCCAAAGAAACTATGCCAAATCAGACTAGAGTCTGGTGCAGCCTTCCAGCTTCCCGGCCCTGGTTAAACCGTCTAACCCATGCCAGCATGGACAACAGACATTAAATGTTGATGATGATGAATAATGTTGGCACAGTGTGACTGAATGGTCAAGAAATTCACTTCACAGTTACGAGGGACCAGAGGTTCAGTCCCAATATGTGATACCATGAGTAAATGTCATTTTCTATAGCCTTGCATCAACCCATGCCTTGAGTGAAATTGGATAGATGGAAACTGCATAGCTGCCAGTTGAGCAGACTGTACCTGTAATTCAAATGGTAAGTCCTTGTTACACACACACTGCGAGGCTGACTCTGCACAGGAATTACGTTAAGAATAACATCACATGTTTATAAAATGGTCAGCAACTTACATGTTTATTCAGGAGCAGAAAGTCAGTTGACTGAACAACTGAATTCTCATCAACTAGCAGCAGAAATCCAAAACAAACACCAGTTTGTGTTAGGCAGAGCATCCAGCTGGAGAAACCATGCCAAAACAGACAACTGAAGCCTGGGCAGTTTTCCAGCTGGCCAGCCCTTGCCAAACCCACACTAGCATGTAAAACGGACATTAAATATTTACATATATGCATCATACATCATACATACATACAGCATCTGAAGGCAGCAAGACAAGAATAGTTCATCCATTGAGATGCAGTATCACTCAAAACGTGTTACAGTAATAGTCTTGTCACTCTTAATCTGGGTTCAAAACTCGTCTGGTTCGATTTGAGGTGTCATTACTTTGCAGTTAATAAAATTACTAGTGATGTAAGAAGGTCAGTTTAATCCTCCTTTGTGAAAACCAAAATTTATTGCTTGATCTAGTTCTCAGTCACAGAATTGTTTGCAACAAAGAAAAGCCCATAACAATGTGAGCTACAATTAGCCATGTCATACAACCAGCTAGGTTTTACTTGATCGTGTTGTCATGCTAGCATCCATAGACTGAAATCTCTAGTGACCATCAAAGCCGAATTTTTAAGTGGGCTTTGAATTTTGGTAGATGCACTGATGATGACACTAACTACAATTCTATCATTACTTGAAAATTTATACCAACAGTAGCAATACAAGAGATGTATAAGGTAGCAAACTCATGGCCAATTTGGAACTAACACTAACTGTTATAAACAACCTTCTTCAGAATGGACTCAAACTGTACAATACAGTTGTGACAATGAGATTTCACACAGCAAAGGTCTTAGGCATCAATTAGTACAATTCTCAATATATGTCTTAATAAAGAAACACTGATTTCCATTCTTCATCATCATCTAACGTCCTTTTTCCATGCTGGCATGGGTTGGATGGTTTGACTGAAAACCAGTAAGCTGGGGAGCTGCACCAGGTTCCAATCTGATTTAGCATGGTTTCTATAGCTGGATGCCCCTCCTAACACTAATCACTCCAAGTCTAGTGGGTGCTTTTTATGTGCCAGTTGCACAACACCAGCATCGGCCAAAGCAGCAAGCTAGTAAAATCATAAGAGCATCGGTGGGGAAAAAATGCCGAAGTATTCTGGCTCTTTAGATTCTGAGTTCAATTTCTGCTGCAATCAACTGTCTTTCACCCTTTTAAGGTCGACAAAATGAAGGAGAGTCAAATACAGGTATCAATTTCCTCTTCTCAAAATTGCTGGCCTTCAGCCTATTATACAAAGCCATTATTTCTTCAAAACAAGTAGCAGTAGTGGTAGAATCCTTAGAGTAACAAACAAAATGCCCTGCAGTTGAAAATGAGTTCTAGGCAATGAAACACCAGAGATTTTTCTTAATTTGTGAACTCATTTATGAGGACTGTCACTGACAACTCTCATCAACTCCATCATTCTGACAGCAGAAGGGGAAAAAATTGAACATTGCATTTTAGATGTACAGCACTAATCGTCATGACTACAAGCTGTTTTACAGCAATGACAGTTATTTGCCTCTAAATTATAGGCTTATGCCTAACTTTATCAAGTGTCATTTAGCTAACAATATGAGGCATTTTCTGGAAAAAAAAATATCTAACAGAATCCATAACTGATTTTAAATGTGTAAGAAAGTTGATGGATTGTTCAGTGACAACACTCATGAACGAATGTGGTTTACTTGAACAATACAGTTATGGCAACTCTAAAATCTGTTATCAATGTTTAACACTGTGTTGTATCCATACAGTCCAATAATAATACATACCGCAATATATCACTTTAGATATAAAATAATTGCTTGAAGCACAATTGTAATGGGCCATAAATAAGGTTTGTCAAACCATTGTTATGTTGTCCCAAGGCAAATAACTCTGCTTGGCTGACTAATTTTGCATCAGTTATTCATTATGATACAAGATAATAATACAATCTACTGTATGTATTACATAATTGTTACTAATATGATCTTATGAATTTGAGATGGGAATTAACACTATAACAAATATAAGTTAAACAGAAGAAACTACCTAATATATTGTATGATCTAATGAAGTTCAGGTGTTCCTTGTCAAAGTATTATCATAATACATGGGTATCAAAGCTTGTAATGTTCTACACCTAAAGACATGGCAATGATTATATTAAGTCTGAGATGAGTTTGAGTAAACTCACCTCAAGCTTAGCATAGACTACTTCCTGAGCTGCTTTCATTAGCATGTATTAAATTTATACACACACACACACACACTATAAGTTCTAGAATGCAAAAAATATATAACGTCAAAAAGGAAAAAAGAAAACAGACAACAAATATTTAGATAAAAGACTGATACAGGTTTCTTTTGTTGATTTAATATTTTCATTGTTAACAGGTTTAAAGTCACAAGAGCTAGAAAGAGTGAAGTGGGAAAAGAGAACTAAACGAGAGACAAGCTTGAGAAGAAACTAAAGTAGAGACAAGGTGGGATGGAAAAAAAAGAGATGAGGGGAGGATGAAAATGAGAGGAACACTCAAGAGACTTCTAAGTTAGAAATAAGAAAAAGATATATATATAGGGGGTAGGAGAAAAGATGAAGAGATACATAAAAAGAGAGATAAAGATAATAAAACACAAATGTTTTTTTTTTTTTTTATAATAGTTTTTGTTTTCTCAAATCATAAGTTGAAACTAAAAGGTGTTAATATGAAGTGATGAGCAGAGTTGGGCTCTCATCATCAAAAGAGATCAGAATAAGGAACTGCAGCGTGAAGAATATACGAGAGACAAAGTTTGTTTCTAGACATGCACCCCATCAAATAAGGAACATTTATTTTGTGGTGAGAAGAAAAAAATCTAAAGTATTATTTGTGGTTGTGATGGTGGTAGATCAAGGGATGCGATGTCTACTTGTTCATAGTATGTAACGCTATCATTGAGTAATAACATTGCAGAGGAAAGACAAGACCACAGTCCTTATACCTGACAGCAATTTCTTCATACTTCCCTTCCTGACACAGAATCATCATCATCATCATCATCATTAATATTATTATTTGCTAAAGTTTGTTGTTTGCAGTATGGACTGCCCTATCTTTTTGCTTTTCACATCAAAATCCTTCAAAATGTTGCTTGCTAGACAAGCGTGATATAATGCGCTCCAATTGACGTTTGGCTTCACATTCGGGGAAGTTGACCATGTCATAATATTGAGGTGCAATGTTTATCAACCTGAAATGGAGTGGGAGAGGGGAAAAAAAAAGTTATATAGGAAACAACAAAATTTTTCAAAAATAATACATGAATTTTTAATGTACTCACTTTCAACAAAAGGGACTCTCAATTTAGATTTTTTAAAATGTACCAACCACAAAGACTCATTTACCTGTAATCATCTTCACAAAGCAAAGATGCGGTGAAATTTCAACTGTAAACCAGTCGTGTTTAATCTAAAGGTTTCAATAAGTGAAGGGCACCCTAGCAAGTGTTTTCTACTATAGCATCAGGACAACATATGCTTTCAACATGGATTTTGGTACATGGATATGCATGCATGTGTGTGTGTGTGTGTGTGTGTGTGTGTGTGTGTGTGTGTGTGTGTGTGTGTG
>NC_068982.1:169010258-169036995 GCF_001194135.2 Octopus bimaculoides
GGATATGCATGCATGTGTGTGTGTGTGTGTGTGTGTGTGTGTGTGTGTGTGTGTGTGTGTGTGTGTGTGAACTGTCTTTGCCTGTCTACATTCTACACAAAAACAGAAATCTAATACCCACAAAACTTTATTATTATTTGTCATCTGACATTGGAATTTTGTATAACATTTAATTATATAAACTGTGAATTCTTTTCTTTATAATGTTCCATATCGTGTTGAAAATCCTGAACATTTCTTCCAATTATCTCCCTTCCACCAAACCAACAATGTCACATAAACGTCTTAACGGCATAGAATAGCAATAAAAACCCACAAATCATACCCAAACATCTAACGTATGAAACAAGGACACCTCTGTAAGGCAGCTAGCTTAATCTAACAGAAACAGTAGACCTATCTTCCTCAAATTACACCCCACTCTCTTACAAATGCACAAACAGGCCTCTATACAGTGGTTAAACTGAAGAGAATTAGTAACCAAACCTTCTTCTAACTACACTATACTGTCTTTTGCATGCAGATCATGAGCCCAACACCTCCATTTTACTTAGACCTGATAGGAAGAAGAACCAAATTTCCTTCATATCACACCTGTCTTATGTATGTATATAAGCTAACAAAGAAGACTGATATAATCACACATTTGCAGCTTATGTATGTATATATCTATTAACTAAAGAAAGAAGTTAAATTCTATAGAAATAGCAACCAAAGGTTTCTCGAAGAACACTGACTAATGAACTTATGTCTGAGACAAAGAAGATCCTTATGTGACAGCTTGATCTGTTAGAAATAGCAACCAAAACATTATTATATGCATACACTTATGCATGGGCCAATATAGAAGTCTCTACACTCTACCTTAAACTGTTTTATACAACCTTGATACAATACTCACAGAGGAGCAGGTACATCTGCTTGTATGATATAAAGCTAAATCTCTAGCTAAATGTACCATAACCAAGTGGCATCATTTATTTCCAGCAGTTAACTGATAAATGCAAAAATCAAGCATTATGTACTGAAACTCAGTGTAATATCTGTGTAATAGTTTGGTGGCAATTCATACTTTATAAGGCATACCTTTTAAGGCAAATCACAATAAAATTTTTAATGACAGATTTTGTGAACAAAATTTCATTTTAAAAAACAAGGCATGAACCTTGTTCGAGAAACTAAAGAGGCCTCATTCATTCCAGCTAAACTCATAGTAGCTTTGAAAGAATCAAAACCTCCACCTCACTTCAAATACTTATATATAGACTATTCTATTGCCTGTGAAACTTGAGTACACTTCTTATTTGAATTTCTCTCTAAGTCCTGTTCCAAAGATATCCATTTACTCGCAATATCAAATCTTATACTGCATGAAAACACAGTTCAAAATAATGTTCTTCGGAGTCAAAAAAAGAAATACAATGAAGAATACTTCTGTGTAAGAAGCAAAGTTTAGATATAACACTTAGAAAAACTTCCTGTTTATACTGTGCACTATTTTTTGCATTTTAAAGCCTAAAGTTAATACTTCAAGTTGTGAGTTTGAATTTGATGATATCTATTTACTAATGATTTAATTAGGGAAAGAGAATTTGGACTTGGATTAAATAATCAGTGATATTTCAGAGTCATGTGTAAACACAAGCAATCTAATTGGTGCTAAGTGTTACTGATTATGAGCAGGAATTAGAGTTGGCATTGCATCAATGCTTTCATTAGGGAATGGTAAAATTTTTTTCCAAATTTACTGAAATATTTTAAATGTAGAGCTTCTTCATACTGGTGGGTTCATGAAGGGAGTGTAATTACTAGTAACAGAGAAAATAGCACTAATTTTCAGGGGCCTTGCAAAATCTACACATGGAAGACCAAGAAAGTATATCTCAGTGTTCTTTTCCCAGACTAACTGAAGCACAATTCAACTCTGTAGCACAAAACCACTACCAAGTAATCAATCACTTGTAATTATATATGAAAACACCCACATGCAATCAAATTAACTGAATTTCACCTGTCTTAACAGGTGAAAATGACGTAAGAACAAGTAAAACCCATATTCATAATGTATACTAACGATTAGCAACTTTTATATAAATTCATGCCAAGTTGTTATATTTCTATACTGAATTGCATTTCATTAAAATCTCTAGTTTCTCACATGATTAGGATATAGAGAAAGCGCTATAGGAGATATGCTTACCATTCTGGCTTGATGTCTGTAACAGTTCGAATGTAATTCTTGGTTGTGAGTACAAATTCATTGTACAGGACCCATTCAGGCTTGTGGTCGAGACATGTAGAAGGGTGGAGCTGAACAATCTGGTTGTCTTTCACAGTTAGATAATGACCAGTGCGCTCAAGATGAGCAACCTGTTGGCAGACAAAATAAAGGCTTTATTCAATAGAATAATAAAAAGACATGGAGGGAGATATACTGAAACACACACACACATGCAAGAGCAGCTATTTCAAACACACTATCACTATTCCAAATAAGGCACAATGATTTAAACTTATAGTAGAACTCCGAGCCTAGAACCAAAGTACAGAAGCTGATAATTGCTTAATCTATACTGAAGTCAAACTGCAGATAGTCACCTTACTATTGCATGTACAAGAAACTATATAAATTTACAGCCTATTCAGAGAGCAAATCAGAAGCAGAGCCAAGAGATCAGTACAGGAAACAGACAGTAAAAAACAATCAGATATGGAAATTATAATAGTAGTGGCAGACCACACAATAACAGGCAACATCACATTAAAGAAAGGCTCTAACATTCACAACTCCACACAAATGCATTTTAAAGAATATAATTCCTTGAAGAGCTGCAGCCAGATATGATTTTATGGTTTGTATATTGTCAACAGTATTGTACTGTATCTAATTGTCAAGACAATTCTCAAATGGTTTGCTTCAATAGCATGCAGTGCTAGATTCAAATCTCTTATGAATGGTCTTAAATTAGGATGGGATAGCAATATATCCAGAATATACTACATGAAAAGACTTCAATGACCTAAACCAAAAGCAGAGTTTAACTAACATAAAGCCAATACAAACAGGTTTAAGTCAGTTTCTCATGGGCATGCCTTAAAATATTACTCTTATAACGTACTTTTATTAACTTGAGATGGTTGAAAGATTAAATGAACTATCTACAACATGACATCTTCTGAAAACCTTATTTCCAGACTCAGCAACTACAACATCCTTTGCTACCAGAATTAGGAGCTAAGTTGTCACAGATTTTGCAAACGATTTTATGACCTACACAATCCATTTGCCAAGAACATTTGACCACACATTCATATCATAATAATAATAATAATAATAATAATAATAACAATCACGGCTGCATAATAAAATAAAGATCACAGTAGTTGCTTCATTTGCTCAACATATAGGACAAACCACCTAGCTATGCTTTCTACCATTAATTATGTGAGGAGTGCTTCCCAAAATTAGGATAACACACTGCACAAAGATGTGATTTAAGCTATAGTTTACACAACAAAGCAAATTTTCTATGTAAACATACACACAAATGAAAAATTATTTTAACATATCATGAACAGTGACTGCAATAAACAGGTTCATAAAAAGAGTAGAAATAAAATGCAGAACACAGTAACATATTAAATCATACTGTTTTAGTCATGTTCTCACTTAACTCTATTAAGACACATTATGTATATGTGAGTATCTGCAGGGCTTGTGAGTAAAAGAAGCAGAATGGACTGTTTTTTCAATAGTTTATCTTTGGTTCATTTTGACTTACTAAAAGAAGTATTGACTTCAACTAAGCAGTTTTATTTTTTCTTTCCAAATTAAATACTCTACATAGAACCTTTTTTGTTTTCATCTTGAGAAAAACAGATTTTATTTTTTAAATGCTATCTTCAACTACTTTTTAAGTAAACAGAATGTTAGATTGTTAAGTGAGGGACCAAACAAAAAATATTTGATAAAATAATCTGGCAATTTACCAGTTATTTTCTTTTTTATCTTTTTGGAAAATTTAATAAAATATATAAAACAGTTTAACTCTCATTTTATCGAGACATCTGCTATTGAGAGCAATAATATTCATTATTATTCTATCAGAAAATGTTTACTGTGCTGATGCTCCTAATAAGAGTGATACCATTAATATACCCAGATACTTCACTTTTCTTACCATTGTAAGACTGAAGTTTTGAAAGACAGCCATAACATGTGTATTGAAAAGAATACTTGAAATTAGCTGGGTTTTTTCCTTACATATACATTAATGACCAGCAATAAAATCCATCTGATGTCCCAGAAGTTTTGGCAGCAACTAGTGTCAAATGTGCCATGTTGCTGTCTTTTGTCTTTGAATATTTTGTAACAAAAGGTCTAGTAAGATATACAAGGTAAGGTAAGGTAAGCATATTGATGATATTAAACTGAATCTCTGTTCTAACTACTTAAGAAAACTAACCAGTTTATTGTTCAAATTAAAAAGTGACAACAATGTCAGGAGGTTGAATATGCGAGTTGATCCACCCCACCCCCCACCCGAAGAATTCTTAAATATTTAATCATATGACATTTGAATTTAAAAACTTTGATATGTAGCTGACAATCCTTTATTTGTAGTCAACAATTTCAGACAACTACCCTACAAAAAACATCACAAACTACTGTATTTAGAAAAACAAAAAAACTAGAGATTTTCCAAAACTGCACAAAGAGAGAGACATCATAAGTCATTGTCAAACTTAAACTTAATTGATCCCTATTTTAAAACACAAAATATGAGAACACAATGGAAAACACTGTCTTAATATTCAGCTCTGCAGGTACGGTGAGCCAAACCTGATGCCGAGACTGGAATACCTGAAAAAAACAATTTTGAAGAAGATGAAAGCATGGTTGACGTCACCCGCATAACTACTACTCCCTTTCATTACAGAACATACACACACACACATACGCACAGTTATGTACAATTACTTCACATATTTTACTATACACTTACATACACACTCACATGCTTGCATACACGCATACATACAAGTGCAGGCATACTGGCTTTGGTTTCCATGCTGCTCAGTGAAAGAAGGGAAATAACTACAGATGGTAGCAAGGTAGTCTTACAAAAAAAAAAAAAAAAGATGCTATAACAGCATTTAATATACAAGTGTGAAATACGTTCCCTGGCAAAAATATACTGCTTTTCAGTGCAAAAAGGAAAAATAAAATGCTAATTAGACCCATGACAAAAAACATTACCATAATCTTTTTAGTAAATTGTTTTTTTGTTTGATTGGTTGGTTTTTATAACTCAGCACAAAAATTTATTTGTAAGGGATACAACATATCTGAATCAATTCCAACAGGATCAAATGCAAAGCTAGCATAGATTTGAACACAAATACGCCATGCATTAAAAGCATAAAGTACAGCCAAATCTTTGCTATTTTCATCTGTTCCCTAATCAAAGCATAGAGTTCGCCCTAATCTCAACCATTTGCACCTATTCCTTCCTAAACTAGAAAGAAAAATATCTTACATCATTAACACAAGACAAATCAACCCTAGTTAATATCTTGGTACTTATTTTATCGATCCCAAAAAGATTTGAACTGTGAATGTAGAATACTAATTACCATTTCTATTCCTCAGTATGAAAATTAAATTCAAAAATTGTCTTAACTAATGATACATTAAGCAATTCAAGACAATAATCACTCTGACTTGAGTTTATTGTTTGAAATATCTAAGATTAAACTAGCTTAAGTTAAACACAACTGTTGTCACCTCAATCATGAGACACCGGGATTGCTCAATGAGTGAAACTATTCTAAAGGGATCAGTAAGTTTATAGTTATCCCTTTGCCTCACTTTCAATTTCTTACAATATTACAATAACCTTTATTGGGGGGAAATGCTAATGGGAAGGGGGACAGGAGATGAGGTGCAGAGTGAAGGGATAAAAGATTGCTGAAGTTTAAGAATCACCCACTCAACTAAATCAATAAAATGGAATAGTATTAAGAGAAAAAAAACAATCACTTGAGGAATTTAACAAAACAAAAATTTGTTTGCCATCTTAGGATGTACTAAATAATTAAAGGTATCGCATTAAACTAAGTACATTTAGGTGATACATAGCCAATTGGTTGATGGGTGGTAGATGGCAGAAGTATAACATTGGACAAAATATCTTACAGTACTGTTCTTTAGGTTATGTGTTCAAATCCCATCAAAGATCAACTTTGCCTTATATCTTTCCTGATCCCAATTTGACTACAAATCAAGAGTAGGGGTCCCTAAGACAGTCCGATATTGTCTCCAACATTACTCTGGCAGCTTTTGAAATACCACTTGTGTCAAGCTGTATCAACACTTGCCTTTCCCTAGCATAGAAAGACCGAACACCACATCCCAAAAGGACAATCCAGTGTCTCCATGCTGTGCTTAGTCAACACAAACTGAAGCAAAACTTGCTAGGTGCAGATCTATGGTCTCATATCAAAGTTAAAGAGTCAAATGTTCAGTTAATTAAAACTTAATTCAAATGATGGGTTGTGAATTCATACCATACATCATTGTCTTAAAAGTCATTAAATACTACTTGCTTCTATTTACTTAGGGTTTTTTTTTTTGTTAGAAAGACACCCAAGAAAGATTAGGAGTTATGCAACACTATTATTGACCACCATAGTTCTTAACAATTGAAATTTTTACATATCTTTACATTGTAAAGAATAACGTTTAATAAATATCAGTCATTTTAAAGATTATTCATAATATATTTAATTCATTCATTACGAGTAAGTGAGCAAACATGGAGAAGCTTCCCACTTAGGGCTCATTATCTCTCTAGGTTTTTCTGTACTCTTACATAGCTCAACTTTCTACCTAACCAATTTCTTCAACAAAAAAAAAAAACAAAAAAAACAAAAAAAAACAAAAAAAAAATTCCACCCAAATGTATTTGTGATGTTTTCAAAAACTACTTAGAAAGTTACCATATTTGCACCATATAGTTTCACTGCAGTATCCCTTCCAACTGAAGCAAAGCAGTCAGGTTTCACAATCACAAGACCATTCTATTTGATATATCTCTGCAGACAAACGAAAAAGCAGGCAGTCAACAAAGTTTAGAACTATGAACACTTTACTAACCTGCATAAAGAAACCAGCTACCAAAGCCTTCCTAATGTTGATGTAGTAGTCCCGACTTGCAAACTCTGTACTTGAACGACGCAAATTAAATCGATCCATAATCCGGGCCAGCTGCTGTCGGACATTATCAGCGCTTTTCATAGATCGGAAATTCACAAAATTGTCATAACTCCATTGTGGGTCTTCATGATCTAAAGTAAAAGCAATTTACCAATATCAATACTAATATAGTAATAATGATGATAATGGAAAATTTCCTTTTTTATTGTTCTGAAAAG
Organism: Octopus bimaculoides; assembly: GCF_001194135.2. NCBI lineage: Eukaryota > Metazoa > Mollusca > Cephalopoda > Octopoda > Octopodidae > Octopus > Octopus bimaculoides. The sequence goes on from NC_068982.1 coordinate 169,017,696, forward strand.
TTAGGTCATTCAAAGATAATTAGCAAGTGGTTAGATTAGAAAATTGGAAGCTGATAAAATTCCCTTAAAATACACTATTTCAATACATTTGACCTTATTCACTAATTAAAAAATCCTAAAAACTTAAATGACAATATGAAATTATGAATTTTCATAAAAACATACCCATGCAATTGAATCAAAATTTAAACTATAGTAAACTAAAGCTAATTAAAGTAATTACTTTAGACTCAAAATTACTATGGTTTTAATAAACCATCCTAGTTAATCTAAATAAAGAAATAAGAAATTAAGATTTCATTACTAAAAACAGGGAGAGTTAATAAATACAAAAGTGAATAACTTACTTTGTTTGAAAGCATGGTAGACGTTGAGCAGCGTCAAATGGTCGCCATCGATGTGTGCAAATCTCATCTTCGCTTCGTCTGCAGCTTTCTTCATCTCCATTGGACGCACAAAACACTGCGGGACTAAACAGGGAGGGTTGGGTGGGGGCCAAGCATGGCCCATCCCCATCGTCATTAGTGCTCAGACAACATGATGGGCGACTAAAAGGAAGCCACAGAATTAGGCAGTGCACCCACTCAGTTAGGACAACAATAATATCAGTTAGAATGTGGAGTAGCAACAATAACACAGAAACAGACAAATTAATCAGGAAGCAAAGAGCTATTAAGGTTGTGACTGCTTACAGAATTTGAGAAATCCTCACTACAATAGGAAATTATTAGTGGACAGTTGCATCAAAAAAATACATTTTAAAATCATTAGCTACAATTGCTGCTGCCATTCATCTTTCATCCTTGTTTCTTTTGAAACTTTTGCAGAATAGCTTACCTTTTACTGTTTCTCTATTACCTAATAACTGACATTAAGCAGCTTAATATTAATTATAAATTTAGGAACTCGGATATAAGTGAAACCATCAAACAATTATGTTTAAATACTCTAAAACTAGTAATATTTTTATTATTGTTGCCACTGCCTTAATCTGGAGCTTACTGTTAAAAAAAAAAAAATATGCAAAGCAATAATCAGATCAATTAATATATATATTAAGTCTTCATCAGAAGTGATGGCTTCAAACCAGTCTAAATATGTCTATGAGTTTAATTAACCCTAGACTACGCATACAACTTGATCTAACCCTGATCAATGTCAGAATTTCAAAAGGACCAGTTTTCTCCAGTATGGTTGGGTGTTAAATGATGTTCTTGAAGCCTGGCACTGTGACAGCAGAAGTGAATACAGCAACAATGAATTGATAAAACCTGAATTATATATACACACATACATGAAAAATTTAATTTCAAAAACGGGAAAAAATTCACTAAAGCTACTTCTTTCTTAGTTACATTAATTCACCTAGACGACATCATTTTTCCAATGGTCATATTAACTGGTTTTAAGAAGTTTTAGGAAAAAAGAAAGTTATGACAATGAGAGGGTGCACAGCCAAAGAAACTCCACAAAAGATGTAGTAGCACAGCTATAGGTTTCTCAATATATATTTATTAACAAAACTCGATATTAACTAACTGTAGTTCAAACACGTTATTTTCCCCACCCTTATCAGCTCAGAGTTTAGAAGTAAAACTTAGAGACATTCAACAACTTTCATTACAAGCTACCTATCAAAGAATGCTTCAATTTCACTGTAAGGTAAATGAATTAATGTAAAGAAAGTATTTTTTCATTTTGCAATTATAATAGAAAAAGTACTAGTTTGTTATCCTTAGTTAAACAAATGCTTACATCAATTCAAATAATGTTTTCAAATAGCAAATTTTCACTTCATATAAGTATTCTATTTCTTTTTGACTTGACACGGTCAAATTTTCTGAGGAGGGATATAGTTAATTGAGCCAACTTCAGTATAACAAGTATTTTATTAACCTCAAAAGTGGCTGAATACAGAACATGGAGAGACAAAACTAAATGTAATGTATTTAGTACTCTTTCTACCAACTCTCACAATAATGATTTCTAACATTGGCACAGTCCACAAATTTTGAAATCGAGGGAGGTCAGCATCTGAACTGGTCCTGGTATACAACTGGTAAATTAAGCCTAGAGATGAAAAGTTACAGCACTCTACAACATTGAACAGTAGTATATATGACGTACTTTGGTTATATCTGCTACCTATATTTTTGAAATTGCAGTAGTTAATAAAGACAACTAAATAATATGATTGAGTAGTTTTAAATCATGGTTAAAACATTAAAAAAAATTGTTGAAAAAGTTCTAATGTGGAAGATACATAAATAAAAACTAGTAGTAATACTAATGACTGCTGCTGCTGCTGGCCACATTTGATGTGGTACCAAAATGGAGAAAAGACAACAAAATTTTGAATAATTAATAACTAAATAAAGTAGAATTTTCTTTGAAAAAATAAAATAGGAGAGAGATATATGAAGTGTAAATAATGATGGTAAATATGTTTACTCAGGTAAAAACTTCTGTTTGAGAACTGTTTGATAAATGTTTGTCAAAAAGGGGATAAGAATTTAGTTTCCTCACCCATCTCCATCTCAAAGCTTAAAGTCAAGATGATAAAACAATGCTCATAGACAAAAATTAGGTTGGGGAAAAAGGAAGGTTAAATTGAATAAAGAAATGTTTAAGTGATAAAGTGAAATCTGTATCAGAATTGAAATTTAAGTGGTTATTCACTTGAAATTGGAATTTTCACTGTTTCATTTTCAATTACCATCACTCTCAGATTTTGATTTGCAAAAACTTTTAATAATATGAAATTTCAAACCAAAAACTCATATCATCTAAACTGCCAATAATGACAAAAAGCCATTCTGATTATAAATATATAATATATATTTTTTAATTGCAATTTTATCCAACTCCTGAAGAGAGTTGAATACAAAATTGAAACATCAAACTAGCTAGTAAGACCATCTCAGAATAAATTACCTACAAAATTTTCGTTATTTGGTTTCTTACTCAAGTGCAAAGTTTCAGATCCATACACAAGGAAATACGGAAAGTGCAACATTCATATTTTACTCAAAGACATCAGGTAAGTGAAGTGAACTATCTTCAAAATTAGGATTCAAAACCAGCTGCAAACATGGTAGACTGGAAATCCCCATTTTGTTCTCAAGCAATTGCCATACTAACACATATTAATTGTATTTTCCATTTTAAATATCGTTTTATTTTGTTTTTTGTTGGGGGAGGAGGGGTCGCTAAGAACAAACCATGCTATCTCTCAAATGTGTAAGTAGTAACATAATTGAAGCTCAACCATAACTTCAATCTGAAAACAAGACTACATCACCAAAGTAAACACACCAACAGTTCTTACTCTTTAAATAGAAAAAAAAATTTAACTCTCGTTAATCAAAACAAATAATAAGATATCAGATTATATATAGCCCAGTTTACTTTTAACAAGCAATATTGAGGCCAAAGATAGTGTTATATAAGTATATTTTACATTTACAAAAGGAAAAAAAAGCTTAAATATCTACAAATAAAGAAGAAAAAAAATAAACATAGCTATAACTTCTCCTTTAAGTGATAGTATTGTATCTGAATGGAGATGTTACCTATAGAAAATAAGAGAGCCTGCAGCTAATGAGGCAATGATAGAAACTCAACCAGTTCAATATATTTAGAAACATTACAGCTGTGCTACTAAACAGACACTGGAAAAGAAAAAAATGGAAATCATTTCATATAATTGTGCGTGTGTATGCATGCGCACACGCACACACAGAAGCAAATTTTGCATGTAAATTTACAACTAGGTGAGTGTGTGTGTGTGTGTGTGTACTTGTACTGTGTAATTTGCTTTGTATTCATGTGTGTAAATTTATGCTAAAAAGCTCACAATACCTACATGTATTTGAATATGCATTTTCTGTATAAGTGTGCGTGTGAATGCAAGGTGATATGAGGAGAAACTGGGTAAAGAGAAGAGAAACAAAGGTATGATGAGTTGGAAAGTTAACAGGAGGAAAATAGAAAGAATTGTGTGTACATGTGCGTGTATGTGTGTGTGTGCATGTGTTGTATTTCTCATCATCTGCTGTATGGTGACACTGGAAGTATACAGGCAGAACAAGAAAAAAAAAGTATGAAAAAAAAAAGAAAATTAAAAAAAAAGAAAACCAGGTCCTTTTCATTTCCATTTTAAAGGGTAAAGAAAAAAAACTACAATAACTGGTCAAATAAGAAGCTAATCCCTTTGTAATTCCCATTATTATTATTATCAATAATAATAACTGTTTTGGAGGAGGGCAAGTCGATTACATCAACCCCAGTAGTCAACTGGTACTTATTTTATCAACCTCAAAAGGATGAAAGGCAATGTTGACCTTGTTGGGATTTCAACTCGGAATGTAAAGTCAGACAAAATGCTTAGTGGCATTTTGTCCAGCATGCTAATGATTCAGCCAGCTTGTTGCCATAATAATAATAATAATAACAACAACAACACAATAGCAAAAACCAATCAGAGTAACGAGTCAAACAGAAATATAACCCTTTCAATAAAGAGACAAAAGTAAATCTAAAACAAAATATTTTAAAATTCAATCATTGGTAAAATCATTTTTTAAGTTTAGGGGCAAAACTGAAATGTTTTCATATACTTAATGATTTCACATGAATTTTACTGGAGTAAAACAGATGTCGAAAATGAATTCTTCTTTTCAATCTCATATAACTGTATTGAAATAAATAGATAGAACTGTATAGTGTGTATAAAACATTGGTGTTTCATGGTCTCCTATCTTGTACTATGAGGGTCCTATAAAATGGTACAACATACTACTGAGAAACAGAAACAGTCACCAGTCAAATGAGAGTAATTTAAATAAAAAGAAAAATAATGAACACAAACAAGTAAAATAGCAAAACAACTGTCGTTTTGGAGATGTACGAGTGAAAGACTGTGCATGGGTTTAAGGAAGTTCAGCCAAAATAAAATTAGATCACAACTAAGTAACGGATAAAATTTTAGTGGAGTTGAAGCAATATCATCGGAAAAGTTTTTGAACATTAGTGCTTGCTTTGAAAGAAAGAAAACAGCAAAATATGCTAAGTAAAAAATCAACTAAAAAATTTTTTGAAATATACACTGGATCAGCAATACACTAAAGAAACTAAAATATGTCCAATATTTTGTAATAAGCAATCTGCAACTTAATAACTTAAAATCCATGAGATAAATTATCTTTAATAATACAATAGCTACAGAAAAAAGTTTTCTCCACATTATAACAAGGCTGCAGATATACACATCGCATTCACAAAATAACTATAAAGCAAAGTAAAAATATTAAAATAAGACTATCGAAAATACATATTAAGTACTATACATGGATGCAGCCTGCTCCAATCAATATTCATTTTGTAATTACATAGCCAACTATTTTCAAACCTGAGCACTTGAGCAGTATTTTAAACCATCCCCCAATTACAAAAAAAAAAAGGAAAAAAAAACTTGTCTGATCCAGTCAATCACAAAATACATGTATATTAAAAAAAAAACAATATACTATGTCCAAATTATGTGGAGGATCTAACTGAGAGAACCGAAATTATGGCACACTAATCATGTCTAACTTGCTTGTCTCTCCTAACAGCCATTAACAAAGCCTTTGACTATGAACAAACCAAATAAAATGATTGCTACATGTGTTAACCACAACCCCAACATTGCACACTACCCAACCAATGCAGGTCAAAGTGCTTAGTATGGTCCTAGATAGACTCGAGTATAATGTGCACCTAATTGTTAAATCGATATAGTTCTACTCTAGCAGTCAGTCATCATAACCAGTTTTAATAAGTGTGGAAAGTATGAGCTAATTAGAGTAATGAGAGCTTGAGAGAGAGAGAGAGAGAGAGAGAGTGAAAGAGAGAAAATAAAGGGCCATAGCAAACTGATAGTGGAACAAGTACTACCTGACAACATTGCAGTGATGGAAAGGATTTCATTGGAACAATTGCAATCACAGCTTGCAATCACCATTTTAGCCAGCTGTGGATCAAGTGGAAATTCAGCCATCATGGAACCAAGTTCAGTTAATTCTCCATCGTCATCCAGTGCAGCCAAGTAATTCAGCAACTCTAGGGCACGCATTAGGGTTTCAGGAGCTGAAGATAAGATTTTTAGAAGAGGGAGGGAAAGAAAAGAAAAGAAAAAAGAGAGAGAGAAAGAGATTTTAGGTTGTAAAGGTTAGAAACATGTATTGTGTCAGACCAAAAAGACAGATGCAATTGTGATGAAACTCAACTTTGCTAAATAACAAGAGACAGATTACAGAATCTGAAAAATAATTACAACACAAAGGCAAAACAATATCGTATCTTAGGGCCACTACTGATAGACTGACCCAGACCTAAGCAGTTCATTTAAGGAAGACTAACAGTTACCCATGTATGCAGGTCTCCTTTCTCCATGCCACTACCTTAGAGTAGATATAGCTTCACACCAGTGTCATCAGAGGTGTTGCTTTCAAAATACCAAGAGATGAAACAAATATCAAAAAGCCCCTTGTTCAATGTTCTAACAGTTCCATCAATCTACCACTCTCAGCTGGTATTTATCAGCTCCAAAACAATGAAAGGAAAAAGCTGACCTCAGCAGGACTTAAATTCACAGAAACTGAAGGTTGGACCAAATACTGTAAAGCATTAGGAAGGGCATCCATCCATAGAAACCATGCCAAAGCAGACAGTGGAGCTTGGTGCAGTCCTCAGATTTGCTAGTTCCTTTTGAAAAATCCAGTATAGAAAATAGATATTTGCCTTTTAGCATTCAGATTAGTCAAAAGTAATGCTTATTTATTCATAATTTTAAAAATCCATCCTGTATAATCTTGTAGCTTTGAAATTTTGAAAGATGTGATTGGTTCTTGTGCGGGTGGCACATGAGATGCACCATTTTGAGCGTGGCCGTTGCCAGTACCGCCTGACTGGCTCCCGTAGGATTTTCGAGCGAGATCGTTGCCAGTGCCCCTGGACTGGCTTGTGCGGGTGGCACATAAAAGACACCATTTCGAGCGTGGCCGTTTTCGTGCGGGTGACACGTAAAAGCACCCACTACACTCTCTGAGTGGTTGGCGTTAGGAAGGGCATCCAGCTGTAGAAACTCTGCCAAATTAGATTGGAGCCTGGTGTTGCCATCCGGTTTCACCAGTCCTCAGTCAAATCGTCCAACCCATGCTAGCATGGAAAGCGGACGTTAAACGATGATGATGATGATGATGATTGCTTATTTTTAGAATGACATTGCAGTTGCAGGATAGGTGTGAGGTTGGATCTGACAGACTTGAACATAAAACAGGTTGAATATTTGGGCCAGATATAGCCTGTTTAAACAATAATGGATTAAATGATGATGATGATGATGCCTCTTCTACCCAATGCATTAGCCACTTTGCTAATCCACCACCTTGATATCACATCAACTCTTTTTAATTACACATATCCGTGAAACAGACATGCACTGGTATAGATCAGTCTAAATGCAATCCAAGATGTGACAGTGATGTCTATAGAATATTTTCTAATAAATAAAATAAATATTACTTATAATCAAGCATAAATTAAGAGTTGATGCTGGATTCATTCACATTATTACAGAAGGCACAGTTGAGGCAAAATGGTTAAGAAATTAGGCTACCATTTGTGAGACTTCAATTAAAATCTATTGGAACCGTTACATAGTATATTTGAACACAACAATTGTACACAGCTCAGCTCCTCAAGTTGTCAGGAACAGATGGCATGTTTTTTTTGTTTCGTTTTTTTTTTGTTTTTTTTTAATTTGAAATGGCTTTTCTCTACAATAAAAAGTGAAATAAGCTTTAGTCTTTAGATTGGTGAAATTAATTGTAGTCATATCACTAACAATCTTAAGACATCAGCATGTTAAAATAACAATGATATTTAAGACAGTACATTTAACATGAAGTGCTGCTGCATACCCACCATCACACACAACCTGAAAACAACAGGAAAGTGGACTAAAGATGATTACTGGACTGTAGCCATTGATCAAGTATTGAACAGGCTTTCCATATAGATGGAACAAGTTGAACAAGTTACTAAAAACCTAACAAACCACATTCAATTTTAGGGCTGCAGCTAATTATAACAGTGTAACAATGTTGGTTACAGGATATGAAAACTTGTTAGCAGTACCCTACTATCTCAACCACCAATGCTTGCTGATGCTATATATAAACACAGCAACATACAAATATGAAATATTGATATGGGAACAAGTATGGAAGTCCACTTCACAACCAAACCAAATGGTTCTGGGTTTGATCCCACTGTGCAACACATTAGGCAAGTGTCTTTTATAATAGACTTGGGTTGACAAATACCTTGTGAAAAAATTTAGTAATCGCAAACCGTGTGGAAGTCTGGTGTGTGTGTGTGTGTGTGTGTGTGTGTGTGTGTGTGTGTGTGTGTGTGTATATACATAATTGCACAACAAATACAGGTTCCTGATACAACAGTTCCAATTACTACAAAACTGGTTCTATTTCAAAATTATTAAGCCATGCAATAAAGTATACATCAATGAAAAAAAGTTCCAAGCTGGAATAGATAGAGAGGGTAATGCTTGAGGGCAGTACCCCAGCATGACCACAGTCTAAGATATAAACATTGGCAAAAAATCTGATAAAGGGCACTCAAACCAAAATATGTGGTATTTATTCCAGCCAAATCATACAGACACTTCTTCGTGATACACAACATTAGTAATCCAATGAAGCAGTAATTGATCCATTGAAAATCTATAACAAGTGAGGTTATTCACAACATGGTTGAACTACCTATTTTAGTAATAATATACAAAATTATGTAAATTCCAAACTGTCCTTTGATAGGATGGGGGATGAGGTAAAATTCAATCTTCACTTACCTGGCGGATCCATGAAATCAAAATGCACTAAGTCATCAATACCAAGTTTTTTCAACTGTAAAACAACAGATCCCAGATTTGAACGAAGAATTTCTGGGTAAGTGTTCTCTTGCATCTCGTTCTTGTAAGCCTTTTCAGTGTAGAGTCGGAAACATTTTCCTGGTCGTGTACGGCCAGCACGACCTGCTCTCTGTTGAGCACTGGCCTTGCTAATAGCAGTTACTAAAAGTGATTCAACACGGATTCGAGGGTTGTATACCTAATTTTAGGAGAAAACAAATAAAAAGGGTAAAATGATTTCCCTAATACATTATGAAATTTTAAAACCCTGCATATTTGATATCTAAAAGAAAAATGCTATTACTACAGTATTTACCCAAAGTTAATAAGTACCTAGTTATACATAAGCAAATACACTTGACACATCCATGTAGTTATTACCCAGTCACTTACACACTAAGACACAAAATAGTAATAAAACCATGGCATCAGAACAGGTTATGTTTTGAGAAACACATACTTGAAACGGTAGCATATATAATCAGATCCCAAAAATTATTAATCATATAGGTTGAAACCACTCATATCAGACTCATACCATATCCTATTGTTCTAATATAGTCCTATGTGCACTGTTCTGAGAAAATGACAGGATGATCTTTGCTGGAATGCTTTTGACCATATATCTGCTCAAACAATTCTGTCCTAAGACTAGGCAACAATATAATTCAACCAATCTCAAAATCCTTCAATTCTGAATTAGTTTACAAATCCATTTCTTTTTACCTTGGTGTCCCTTAGCTTTAGTGATTTAATTTGTAAATAAACATATAACATTAGTTATGTAAAGTAAATGAAATTATAAATATTAGAAGACAAGTATACCCAAAACATACAATTTCTTTGGATAAAAATCATAACCTAACATTTTCATTTTAGATAAATCTGCTGATCAAATACCTTCTATGCATCACAATTTTGCATTATCTGAATGCTTACAAATTTATCTTCACAACATCTCATGTCTCTCAACTGCAAACCCAATGCATGCTTTCTCTGCATATAACTAACCAGATGATGCTTAAATTGAACATCAACCCACACTGATATTACCAGCTTCGAACAGACTGGAAAGGTAATGGGGCACTGTTCCTCCTCATTTGTTTTTAAAATATTTCAAAAATAACCATAAATACCTATTCAATTACCAAGCTCACAGCAGCTGGCTTTATCCATTCAGATCACATGCAAAAACCAGTATAGTCACATATGTACACAGTCAATACTGCTGATGCCCTATTACTTGCCCTCATTTCCATAGTAATACCTACCTTGTCCTTCCCCAGTTGCTTTAGAACTTATGCATTTACAGCCCATCTCATTTCCATACATCATGAATTTTTTAAAAGAAAGGTAAGTGTTTACTTATCCCACACACCATCACAATTAGAGTGAACTACTTCACTTTTTATAAGATAACCATCAACAAATGATTTATTCTATTGATTTCAGGAGGGGATGGAAAATAGATGTTATAGCTTTTAGTGTCTTTTCAGCTTATGTTTTAAAAAGTCTACTCTTAAGGCTTTTTTTTTTTTATAAAAGCAGATCATAAACTTTTGATTCACCTCTAATTCTCACCCAAACCATGGTACTACTATTACTATCCTCACTGCCATTCTAATTATATCAACAGGACAATAAAGCTTGTCAACTACTTCCAGAAAGACAAACATGAAGTACTTAATAGCATCCACTTCATCACTGCTCATATTTCTAGCTATTTTAATGCAGCCAGTACATTTACATTTGCAATTCTATCAGTACATCAGTAATCATAAGACATTTTCTTTACCTAGCGTTTGCATTCAAACTCTTATTTAGTTCCTTCTCATCAAAACAAATTGATAATACAGAAAATCATTTTAAATGCATTAACAGTCAGTTGTGTTTAATAATAAATGTTGCAAAATAGAATATATATATATATATATATATATATATATAACACTTAGTCCTGTCAAAAAACTGCAAATGTTTACATTATAAAGTACCAGCAGAGGAATAATCACTGAATAATACAGTTCAATAAGGCTCGTCTCTTTATGGACCGAGTGTAACCCAATAAATCAATTCTAAATGAAGAATACTATTCAGTAATGTGAAATCAATACAAATAGTTTGCTCTATACATTGCAAACATCAAATCTGCTCTCAACATTACCAAAATGGAAATAACTGTGTGAGCTAACAAAACAAGCATCTGCATAATCGAACCACATATTTATTGTAGCAACCAAATCTCCAAAAGAATTTCCTGTTCTTAAAATAGGAAGATTTCTAAAGGTCCTAAATACTGTCTGGAAATCCAAATTTATAACACTGATAAAATATCCATTATATAATGCGAAATGAGTGCTAGACATGTTAATCCCAGGTATATGAATGATAGCCTCTATGTCCTTAAAAATGATTTCAGATTAACAAGACACACTTTCACAACTGACCCACTAAAGTACACTACAGTAACTAGACTACAATAATGCACTTTTAAACAATATTAAAATACACTCACCATCTGGTTTTTAAATCGTATAACATAACAGCATAAACTCACATCAACAACCTAAAAAATTCACACAAATACAAACAAACACAAACCTCACCAAACCAAAGACAGGCGTCATCTTCTGCCCTACGCATCTAACTATCACAACTACATGGCAAAGAATTCCCCAATTTTTCATTTTGCTTGGACCAACTACAAAATGTCATTACAACACACATCACCGAAGAAAGCAAAAATATTTTTACACACTCTAGAGAAGCAGAACAAAATATATTGCATCACAAAGTAGAGTTAAAGTTTTCAGAATTTAACAACACAATCAGCAAGAGAGACACTACTTTATATAAGTCCAACAAAGTAATTATAGACGGCAAAAAGAAAATATCTCCGACAAGGTAAAATAAAACAAAAACTTAAATATATGCTAGAAAAAAAACACAGGCAACTTCAAATACAACAGATCAAAACCACAGAAAACTAAAATAAAATTCAACATCAAACGAAGGAAATACAAAAAAAAAAATTCACCATAGAAAATTCGAAACCTGGTTAACATTTGTATCCAGCATAAACCACAAATTAACATTAAAGAAAAACAGCATAGCAATTAGTATAGCCAAAAAGTCACATTAGATCAATGTCTCAATAAACTCAAACTGAAACATTTAGCAAATGCTTGAAAATAAGGCAATGAAAATAACACAAAAGGACAGGGACATAGAAACTAAAAATATGCATCTTTCTCCAAGATCTTGACTCCTTCCTTCTAGCAAACCAAAAAGTAATAGAGAAACATGAAACTAAAAAATTTCAGTCATCATCATGGTTTTAGCATCCACTTTTCCGTGCTTGCACAAGTCAAAATTTCTTGAGGCAAATTTTCTATGGTCAGATGCCAACCCTCACCTGTTTCCAAGTAAGATATATTGCCCCAGTGCTGGACATAATTTCTAAGAAAATTGGAAACAAAGGACACTGCTTTAAGAAAGTGATGTTTTTCATACCTAGTACATAATGTCAAGACAAGGGAAGACATACACACACAAATATGCTGCTTTCAATTTCCATGACCAAATCAACTCGCAAGGACATCCCTAGATACTAAATTCATTAAGACATTTTAACTGCTATACAAATTGGCATTTTAGATAAGCAAACATTTTATGAAGACACTGACCTTCTGTTTAGCAAATCCTGGATCTATGACAAAAACAACACCATCAATAGTAAGTGATGTCTCAGCAATATTAGTAGAGACTACAACTTTTCTACCTATAGCTCCATTGGCCTTTTTTGCAGGGGGTGGTTCAAAGATCCTTTGCTGTAGATTAGGAGGTAGTGTTGAATAAAGTGGAATGCATTTCATATCTCCAATTTCAGGACCAAAGTTATCGATTTCTCGCTGGATACGTTTGCACGCTTCATCAATTTCCTAGAAATTGAAGCAAATTCAGAATTTAGAAAATACAGAAAAATGTATACTATCATACAAGAGATTTTAAGCATTTAAAAGATATTTTTTGAAAAGTTGACAAGTTACATGACAAAATACATCAATCAATTGGGAAGAAAAGAACCAGTAAAACCTTGACCAAGCTTATATCTACTGGCATTGCCTTGTTACTCAAACTTAACTGAAAAACTAATTAAATGGTTGATACTTTTTTCTAACAATTCAAGTTAATGATAACTGATGGTGAAAGAAAAAATGTTGAGAAAATTCCACATTTTTTCTTCTCTCTCTCTCTCTCTCTCTCTTTCTCTCTCTCTCTCTCTCTCTCTCTCTCTCTCTCTCTCTCTCTATTTTTCATTTATTTTTTTTTTTTTTCAAAATGGTTCAATAAGGAGGGAACGGCTGTATGCCATTCCATGACTCCTGAACAGCCACAAAATAATAAACTGATTTATGGAGAGCTGTATTAAAAAAACAGACATATTTTCTTACTGGTTTCCATCAGCTGGATGCCCTTCCTAATGCCAACCACTATAGTGGGTGCCTTTTATGTGCCACCAGCACGGGAACCAGTCAGGCTGCACTGGCATCGGTCACGTTCAGATGGTGTTTTTCACATGCCACCGGCACGGAGAGGCAGTCAGGCGGCTCTGGCAGGGACCCACACATGAATGAATTGTGCTTATCACATGCCACCAGCACTGGTAATGGCCACAACTACAATTTCCATTGGATTCTGATTTGATTTGATTTACTTGACTCAATAGATCTTCTCAAGCACAGAATGTCGCCCGATGATTCAAAGGTACTTTTTAAATGGGCTAGTATGGTCATGTTGTGCATGGATGCACACCATATCTGATGGTTCTTATGTCCAACATTTCTCCCAGGGCGCTTACACTCTGCCGTATGAACACTGACATTACACACCCAGCGGATCATACTAGCTTCATTTCTTTCGAGCCTACGTCTTTGGCAGTCATAGCCCATGTTTCACTGCTGTGAAGCATGGCAGTTCGCACACATGCATCCTACAATCTACCTTTCATTCTGAGCGAGAGGCCCTTTGTTACCAGTAGAGGTAGGAGCTTTCTGAACTTTACCCAGGCTATTCTTATTCTAATGGTAATGCTCTCTGAGCATCCAACCCCCACTACAAACTTGGTCACATAGGTAGCGGAAGTTTTCGACTAGTTCTAGTTTCTCCACCTGGCATGTGATGGAATCAGTTTTCTGAGCATCTGTGGTGTTTACTGCTCCTGTGCATCTGCCGCACACAAAAGCTATCTTACCGTTTAATCTTCTTTTGATGTTGCTGCACCTCTTATGCATCCACAGCTTACACTGGGTACATCTTGTGGAGTTTCTACCTACACCTTTTCTACAGATCAAGCAGGGTCATCTACTTGAAGGGGTTTGTGATGTGTTCGCCTTCCTACTTACTAGGACTTTGGTTTTCGCAACATTGACTCAGGCCCTTCGATTCTAAACCTTGCTTCCACACCTGAAATTTCTTCTCTAGTTCTGGCAGTGATTCCACTATGAGAGCAAGGTCATCAGCATAGAAGAGCTCCCAGAGGCAGCTAGTCTTGAATTCCTCTGTTATTGCCTGGAGGACTATGATGAATAAGATGGGGCTGAGGGCTGATCCTTAGCGAACCCCTACTTCTACCAGGAATTCTCCGCTATACACTTTGCCAACCCTTACCTTACTAATGGCATCCCTGTACAAAGCCTGTACAGCTCTTATTAACCACTCATCAATCCCCAGTTTCTGCATTGCCCACCACATAAGGGATCGGGGGACCCTGTGAATGGCTTTCTCCAAGTCAACAAAAGCCATACTATTCTGCAGGACTAGCCTGAGCTTAAGCACTCTATCGCATACCCTGACTACCTCTATGACCTTATCCACCCATTTCTCCTCAAGGAGTATGCTTACACCCCCTACTCCATCACCGTTACCTTCCTAGAAGATTTTATACCTAAGTACCTTATATTTACAACATTAACAAACCAATTATTAAATTATACTAACCTCTTGACCAGTTAAAAAGAGAAGAACATCTCCGTCACAATGTTCACAAATATGTATTTGAATAACAGTCCGGATAGCAGCTTCCAGGTAGTCTCTCTCTGGTTCAGGGGTATAAAATATTTCGACAGGATGGGTTCGTCCAGGTACATTCATCAATGGAGCATGGTCAAAATAATTCTAGAAAAAAAATGAATTAATCATGACATTAATACTTTATAAAGGAAATCATCCAAGTTATTTAGTGACAACACACTGCCACAAAATGGTACAGCACTTATACACTTAGAATTAACTCTTAAATCTCTGTAATGCTTCCCAGGAATAAGTCTCCCAAACATGTTAGAATCTAAATATATTTAAAAGATGCAGTTAGTCCACACAAAAAAATCCTAAAAACACAAATATTGCATGAACTTGAATGAAACCTATGGTGATACAATGTAATGGCTGTTGGTATACACTGAGAACATAGGTTTTACTTAATGTTATTGGTTTTTACCTCTAGTACAGGTAGGTTCAATACAGATAAGTCGATTATACATTGGTGTTTTCATATATCTTTACAACATATTGATTCCTAGCATCGATTTCCTGTATCAGAGCAAAATGTGTTCAGATAGTCTCTGTAACTTGAAAACTGTACAACTCCCATTAGAAAAAACATCTTTTCCATTGATATGAGAGTGTTGCTCTGTTTAGATGCATATCTTGTGATTTCATCACTCATCCTGACAAAAACATTTTCAGGAAATAGTTGATGACTAACAATTCATCACTTGAGGCATAAAGCACCATGATGCATGAAAATCAAAACAAGAAAAAAAATTCTAAGTAATCCACACAAAAATACACATTGTGTAAACAATAAGTCTTTTTGACAGGATGTTCTTTCTAGAATATGTCTAAACTTTGTTTCACATACTAAAACAAAAAGTATTTGAACTGAAGTTACATGTAGTTCAGAACTTGATATCAGCTGCAGTTGGTAGTGGTACAGAACTTTGAAGAGTTAAGGCAATCCAAGAGAAAGCTTCTCAACAAAATGCTAATTACAAGACAGCATTGAAATCTTCCCTTAAACTCATAAATTGTTTTATGTGAGAGTACTATATTAAAGCCATAATCAATAAAACATGAAACTCTCAATGCAAAAGTAAAATACAGTAAAAAGCTAACTACAACATGCTAGAATTTAGTGATGATATAATAATGAATATGTTATTTTAGACTTGTGAGGTTTAATAAAAATAAATTCTAATTATATTCCACTTCTATACAAAACTCATCATGGGCAACTGAGTAAATGAAGATAGTTGAAAACCTGAGTGCTAGTAATATGCTGATATAACTATTTGAAATCCTAACAATATCCAATATATTCAGTTTTTGCTTTACTTCAATTCTTAGTAAGTCAAAGCATTCCCACCATTAGTTTGTGCATTGACTCTAAATAGGTGCAGTGGAAGAAAAACAATTCACTGCTACATGATTAATACATAGCTGATGAGTATTTCAAGAGCAACTCAAGGATGAGCATGTGTCTCATCATCGTTTGCTTTTTTCCTATGCTGACATGGGTTTGATGAAAATTTAGAAGGCAATTTAAGAAAACATTTTTTGTTTTGTTTTTTTTTACGACTGAAAATTAGCTGTATATCCTAACAAAATATAATAAACTACAAATAAGGATTAAGTAGCATTGAGTGATTTAGGACTTACCTGAAATTTACCAGCATCCAGTGTAGCACTCATAACAATAATCTTTAGGTCTTCTCTCTGCCGGCTGACTTCTTTCAGCAATCCCATCAATATATCAGTAGCAAGAGTACGTTCATGAGCTTCATCAAGCATAATGACTCCGTAGGCTTCAAGAAGTGGGTCAGACATAGCCTCACGGAGTAACATACCATCTGTCATATATCTGAAGTTATAAGAAATTGTGTTGCTTCACAAACTAGATAAGCAAACATGAAAACAAAAGAGTCACAATTTAATTTCGAGTAACACGCTAGTTAGAGGTTGGGTGCTTTTATAAATATGGATTATCGCACATCTTTGTTTCATCTGTACAATTATAGAAATTGTACAATCATAGAAATAATCTCAACCACTCAAAACGTACATCAAATACAGATGGCAGAGTTGAGAGGGTATCCAAATGTGGGTAAAAAAAACTGACAGGTCATATCCTGTCACCAACACCATTATCAGTAGCCGACTGGTTGTAAATAGAGAACAGAAAGCTGCTAACACTTTTCAAGTAATGACAGTAAAGGCAGCTTTTAAATAATTAAAAGAGGCTCATTTTTTTTTATTCCCAATTCATTCACTTATGTTGTATATACACTTACTTTAAAACTGTCTTTGGAGATGTGCAATCTTCAAATCGAATGCTGTAGCCAACTTCCTGTCCAAGACATACATCCATTTCTTCAGACACACGCTGGGCAACTGACATTGCGGCCACTCGCCTGGGCTGAGTGCAAGCAACACCTTTCTTGGGATAACGGGCTCGCACCCATTCAAGGCACCATTGAGGAATCTGATTTTTAAAAAGTCAAAAAAAAAGAAGTACAACATTAAATTATTCAAAATAGAAAGAAAATACTAAACATCAAATCATTAAACCTACAACAATTCGATAATTTAAATGCAAAAGAAGGAAACATATTCCATTTCTTTCCAACAAACCTGAAGGTATTTATATACATGGAAATTCCAAAGCTATTTTGAAAACTGTCAGATGGTTGAAATCATCATCATTATCATCTGTTGTCCATACTGGCATGGGTTGGACAGTTTGACCAGAGCTGGAAAGCTGGAGAGATGCACCAGGCTCCAGTCTGATTTGACATAATTTCTCTACAAGATGCTCTTCCTAATGCCAAATACATAATTTCTTTTACCTTTGTATTTTACTTCAAACATTTGATTCCTTAGATGGTGTAAAAGTTTACATTGATAGTAATGTACAGCTTTAGGAAACAATAACTCTGAAAGTTATATTCTTTGCTACACACTTGTTACCAAGAGAGTTTTTATCTATTATTTTCACTTTACATCAAGAAGTAAACAATCTTAACTAGTAATAATATAACTAGGTTTATTATTAATCTATCACTATACAATACAACCACATTAGTAAAGCTTTAAGAAATCTTAAATTGTATTCCATCCTTATTTTCATATCAGAGGAATGTTCATAGGGCAAGACTTGAACCTACAGTTCTAGTGAATTTAGTAGCTGCATCACTAAACTATGGATTCTAAAAAAACACCTATTAGTAATATGGACACAGACATAGCCGTATGGTTAAAAAGTTTTCTTCATAACCATGTGGTTCTGGGTTTGATAACAATTCATAGCACTCTGGGCAAGTGTCTTCTACAAATACAAAGCCACAATTTGATTCATGCTTTGAGTGAAATGTGGTAAACAGAAATAGAATGGACACACAAATCCACATAAATGTGCATATGTTTGTTTATGCTACTTCAAAATTATTAGTGAAGTTGGCATGTCCCAGCATGGAAGCTATCTAGTAACTGGTAATAGACATACAAGAATATATATACCATATTTAAATGAAAACATATTAAATATTTTTATTACAATTGTAACAATTACCTTATTATCTTTATAAATTGTGCTTGCCATGAAAGAATCTTTAGTTACACTTTAACTGCTGACTAGCCCATACACACACACACAAACAATATATGATTGCCACTTCTTTACAGAAGAAGGCCATCTCTTCAATTAATAAATACTGTAATGAGATCTTATATGACTAGCAAGTCCTGCTCTTAACAAACAAATTTTACAGCAGATTTTACAAATGTCGACTTTGCATTAAAGCGTTTAACATCAAAGCCCTTACCTGTGGTTCTGAAGTTAATATCGACAAACTATATATATAAATATATACACACACACACACACATTATATATACGCACATGCTGGCATACATTTTAGCATTGTTTCTGTTCTCATAGTGAAATTAAGCTTTCCTGGAGTCAATGGTATCAACTAAATCCCTACCCTCAAAATTACTGGCTTTGTGCCAAAATCAGAAACATTTTATATCTATCCTGAGATACACACTTCAATTACATTTGGTGGGAGGGGGGAGAATAACTAAACTCCCAAACTTTGCAACATCTTTATATTCTTCCTTCTCCCCGATTCCACTTCTTGTTTAGATCTTGTTCTTGCATGTATAACTCCCAATCAGGTTCTCATTTCTTAGAATCCTGTCTTACTCCCCCTCTATTTTTCTCATATTTTCTCCCTCCATCTTTTTATTGATTCCACCATTTCTACA
>NC_068982.1:169037024-169058990 GCF_001194135.2 Octopus bimaculoides
ATTTGAGTTACTTCCCTTAGCATTATGCAAAAGGTAGGTAGGCACTTCAGCAGCCACCTAAAAATAGCACAGTTAAAAATCTATACAGATTTTTATATTCTATTTCAAGATAGCAAGTTGGGAAAAAATTTAGATATTAAGTTCAATTCATAACTACATAGTTTCAGGTTCAATTTCACTGCATGGCAATCTCTTCCACTAGTCCCGGGTTGACCTATACTTTGTAAGTGAATTTGGTACATAGAAACTGTGCGTCTATCATGCATGTGTGTGTGTATTTTTTTTTTTTTTCAGCATTTGTTTTGTTTACATGCCGATAGCTTAGGGGTTTAGTAGAACAAGTAAAAGACTTAAAAAATAAGTACTGGGATTGATTTGTTTCACCAAGTCCTTCAAAGAAATGCCCCAGAATGACAGTAGTAAAAAAGTAAGTTATGAAAAACTGAAATAATCATTTTATAAGTAAATATATTTTTCATAATGTTGAGCTTTCAACTATGAAGTTAAGTAGCATATCCTGTCAGCTAAGAAGATTGGCACAATAAATAATAATGTATCTTGTTTGATGGTACACAACATATTACAAGGGTTGAACTCATTTTGAATAATCCAATATCTAACAAACACTGTCTCTTAAAATTGCATGCTAATATTTCCACCTCAAATGTAACTAGTACTATAGAGAACAGTTGTTCCATGCTCCTAGAAAATTGAATCAACTGTGAAGGGAATCGACAATGAGGCACCAATAATGGTTGTAATGAGATTTGAAATCTTTCTCATGCAATCAGTTGTCTACCACCATGACTTTATAAACAGAGCCTTGTTTAGTTATTGTCAGCCCTGACAGATCAAACCCGTTCCAGCTATGACCAGCCATCCTCTTAGGTGGTGTGTTTCCAGGACGACATTATCCAATGCATTCTTCCTTTCAGACAATACAGTGGAGCTTGAAGGACATTTGACTGTTAAAATCTAGGTCAAACCATCATAAAGAAGCTCCCTTTTTTTATTTCTAAATGAGATATATTAATGAAAAAAAATGTACTATTTCTTTTGGTATTAAGTCAGTGCTAGTTTGTTTGTTTTTTTGTTTTCTTTCTTTTTTTTACAAGATTTATATTTTTGACATTAAAACTTGGACAATGGTTTCAAATTTCGGCATAAGATCAACAATTTTGAGAGGAAAAGGTTAGTCAATATCATCAACCCTACTACTTGACTGGTACTTAATTTTATTGACCCCAGAGGAATGAAAAGCAAAGTTAACCCCGGTGAAATCTGAGCTGAGAACACGAGTTGGAAGAAATACTAGGCAATTCGTACAATGTTTTATCAACCCTCTCAGATAATAATACCATCACGTTTAACATCTGCCTGAAAATAAAATTATGAGTTTCGGAGATTTAAAAAGGTATCATTACCTGTGTAGTTTTACCAGATCCAGTTTCACCGACCAACACCAATATTTGGTTTTTGTTGACCATTTCAGTGAACTTGTCCTTGTATTCCCATACGGGCAATGCATTTCTTTTCCGCAAAAGTTCATAATAGCGAGGTGTGTAAGGTAAGCCTGTAAGAAATATCAATTATAATTTTCACTAATTTTATCAAATATACAGTTCACTATCAAGTCAGAAAACATTTCAGTTCTTCTGAAAGACTTCACACCCTTCAAATCACCCAAATGGAAATTTCTACATATCTCAACACCCTTTATTCATGGAAATCCAAATGTCTTACACCGAAATATCCTTTCTCACACGTTTTTCCTTTTTTGACAAACTCTTCATTATTCAACGCGTTTTTAACTTATTTCCATGCCCCAACAACTCCAATTTAATATTCTATCTGAGTCAATCTTCCACGTAACTTCTATTCTGAATAAACCAGTTGTGATGACAGTAGTAGTTTAACAAAAGATGTAATTAAAAGTTAACTTCTTTAAGCAGTAACAAAATTTCGGTTTTCTAATAATAGCTTCTAAAAATCGAACACTAAATTCATTTTCTTTGTGCCAAACATATACTTAACCCTTTTAACTGTGGAAATCAGATGTATCCACTCAAAATTTCATTACCCTTAACTGCGAAAAACAGTTTTTGTTGAGGAATGTTACAATCAAAACTACTTATTGAAGATTATTGTGTTGAAACTACTGTCTGTTGAGATATGTCAAGTTTATTGGGGCAGTGAACTTGCAGAAAATACATTATTATATTTTTTAATAGATATTCAACACCATAACTGGAATAACCATGACATTTAATTTCACAGTTAAAGAGTTGAACATTTACAATTGTTCTTGATAAATCTTTACTGCCTCTCATTATTACACATTGAATGTAAAGCACAAAGACATTAAAGAGTTAAAACATTACCTGTAAATGGATTTAGCTGTATCTGTGGTTTGGGGATATTGAACTGTTCGAAGATCGAAATCTTCTTTTCGGGTTTCCTGCCTTCCTTCATGTGGTCTTTGTCACTTTCTCTATGTCTATCTTCATCCCTGAAAAAGTTTTAAAATCATTTAGCTAATTACTGTTTATTGAACCAAGAATTTCCCAGTTATATATCAGGTTGGTGCCAAGGTAATGGCCAGTTTTTTAGAAAACAGTTTTAGATAGTATTTTTTTTAAATTGTACCTCTTGCAATGTTTTAAGAATGTCACAATGAGTAATTTATACATTTTTCTTTCAGATTCTGATTGTATTGGCCATAATCTTCTGCTATATTCACATCCACATTCGTCCCATCTAAACATCATATTAACGTCTCTCACTCTATGAGTTTCATAAAGGTGTCAATGAAAGCACAGACGGCAGCAAAGTCTCTTCAGAGAGATTATAGGGATGATGTAGTGAGAGAAAGAAGTTGCAATTCAGAAGAGGGGGATTTGAGTTTGAAAGACGAGCCAAAAGAAGGTCATTCATAACAACTTGATTCCGAAGAGTTGGAAGCTGTTGTCACAGAAACTCCAACTGCTATTTGTAGAGAACTTACAAAACAGTTTAACATAGCCCATACAACTGTTCTACGCCAACTGAAAAGGATTGGAATGATTTCAGTGGTTGGAAAATGAGTCCTGCACAAACTGTCTCCAGAGAATCTGCAACCGCATGTTATTTGTCAGTCATTGCTTTCACAACACCTTAAGGGACCATTTTTAAGAAGACTTTGTACAGGTGATGAGAAGTGGATCCTATACCATAATGTTAAATGCCACCAATTGTGGATCAGTAGAGGAGGAAACCCTGTTCAATAACCAAGAAGAGGACTTCATCCAAGGAAGACCATATTGAGTGTATGGTGGGATATTGAAGGATTTGACCATTATGGACTGTTAGACAACAATCAAACAATTACTGCTAAGCTCTACGGTAATCAACTTCATTTGAAAGCAGCTTTAAACAGAAAGCGACCCTGCTTAGTCAACAGAAAGGATATTATCTTCCACTATGATAATGTTCGTCCTCACATAGCTCAACTGACCAAAGATCCTTTGGAAGAGCTTGGTTGGGAAATATTGCTTCATCCTCCATATTCTCCAGACCTTGCTCCTTCTAATTATCACTTGTTTCAGGGACTACAGAACCATTTGAATGGTCTTAGATTAACATCAAGAAAAGAGGTTGAAAATGAACTGGATTCATATTTCGCATCAAAACCTAAACAATTTTACAAGCATGGCATTTATGGAACAAAGTTCTGGAAAGCAATGGAAATTATGTTAACGAATGAATATTGTCTTAATCATGGGCTTTTACATTTTTAATAGAGACCATAAAATCAGCCGTCACCTTTGCACCAAACTAATAGTAATGGTTAAGATGAATAGTTTGTTTAAAATTTATTGGGAATATACAAAATACAAAGAAAAGGAAATATCAATACACACACACACATATATATATATATATATATATATATGTTAAAGCATTAGGAAGGGCATCTAACCATAGAAACCATACCAAAACAGACACGGAGACTGAACAGCCCTTCAGCTGGTCAACACCTGTCAAACTGCCCAATCCATCCCAGTATGGAAAACAGACATTAAATGACATTATCAAAAAAGGATACTAATTAAAATAATTTGCTACAAATTTAGACTTTGTTATATAAATTTTTAAAGAAAGTATATTTTTATATATTGTATGACCAAATATTTGTCTCAAAACATTCTATATTTTAAATATGCAAAAATTTTATATGGTCAAATGTTTGTTAATCTACATTCATAAGGTATAGACTCAGTTGGTAGCTAACCTTTTAAATAAGTGTAGATAAACCACATATGGCTAATGCAGAGACAGTGGAAACATTTCTGGAAAGTGTTACCAAGGAATTTTTCAGTAATAGATTTAATGAACTCATTATACAGTATGTTCTCAATGCTAGTTTTTCTAGTTAGTCTATCACTTCTCTTTTTCCCCAGGAATGTTGCTATGACAAAGACTCCAACAAAACATTACCCGAAGATAGGAAATAATTTTGTTTCTCATAGAATGTAACCAACGTTATTTAGTTTGAAGTGATAATGTAGTTCAAGATAAAAGATGCATTTAAGATATGGTGGGGGGGGAGACACATAACTCTTCCTGGTGCAAACAGCTGACTGACAGATTTCATTTTAACTTGGAAACGATCAACTGTAAAGACAGTTGATCCAGTAACTCATGAAAATTTGAATTAGTAAACTACTCTAACAAGGTTTACTTAAGAAAATGGATGAGAAATAGAACTAAATAAATTTTTAAAAATCCAAGAAGGAAAATTATTATATTGATGAGGAAGATAGGAAGGGTGCCAATAATTCATATTTATCAAGGCTAGACAGGTTATGTTTATATGAATATTTACAAGTTACTGAAGTATTCATGACTACTCTGTCTACTTTATCACATAATAGAACAGATAGTTGCTATGAAGTAGAAAGTAGTCAGCCCTGATAGAAAAGTCATGATGTCACATAAATAAAATGATGCCTAACTAGGACAGAAATGTTAAGATCAGTATTTTATTGAATTGTTAACTATCTAAACACACAGGCATGACAGTGTGGTTAAGAAGTTCACAACCATATGGTTCAAGGTTTGGTCCCACTACACAGCACCTTAGTGTCTTCTACTGGAGCCTTTGACTGACAAATACTTTGTAAGTAGGATTTGTTACCAAGCTATGCAAAAGCCTATAATGTGTGTCCTTCTATATCTCAAAACTTAGTAGTTCAACAGTTATCATTAAAATAAGAATGAGATTGAAATAAGTACTGGGGTCTATGCCATCAACTAAACCCTCAAAGGCAGTGCTCCAATCCAATGACTACAACAAATTAAAATTTCTAACATAAGCACAAATAGAAGAGGCTATTTGATAATTTATCAAACTTGAAAAAAAGGCTAAGATGACCTGTGTGATTTGACTTCAAATGTAAAGAACATAGTAAATACTGCAAAGTGAACAGAGTTACAATAATTGCACTATATTTTAGGATTTATGAATGAAGACAAAAATATTTCTAAGAGTGGTATGGAATGGTAAGAAGTAATATAACACAACTGAGAAGAAAGGGGTGTTTAGTGGAGGAAGGACATTACATTGGAAAGAAAGGCATATGTTTTTTCAGTTAAATGCACATGAGAATAAATTACTGAGCCTTGCATCAGGTTCTGACGCAAAATGATCACGACACATACATATCACTAAGTTCATTCAAGATGATGAACTACAGACCATAATATGGTCAACAGCTTAAAGTTTGTTAAAGAAACAATATTATGTTACAAGACAAGAAAGAAAAAACATAACTCAGTATGCTGCAGTCCTTGAATCCACAAGGCAATGCAAGAACACCCAGCTGTATATGTCCTTTCTTCAGGGTATAAATCTTTTGCCCATTTCAGTCATTAGACTACAGCCATGCTGGGGCACCACCTTGAAGGATTTAATCAAACAAATCAGCACCAAACTATCGGTCTCTTTTGCCAAATTTTTCAATTATGAAGACACAAACCAACACCAGTTGTTGGGGGGGGGGGGGACACAAACACAAACAGCCATTATGACAGGCTTCTACATTCCACAGTTTCCATCTGCCAAATTCATTTGCAAAACATTGTTCAACTCTGAGCTAATAGCAACAGACACTTGCCCAAGGTGCTGTGCAATGTGACTGAACCTGAAACCACATAGTTGTAAATAGGTACAATGTAAATGTGGAGTGGCTGTGTGGTAAGTAGCCTGCTTACCAACCGCATGGTTCCAGGTTCAGTCCCGTTGCATGGTACCTTGGGCAACTGTCTTCTACTATAGCCTCAGGCCAACCAAAGCCTTAAGTGGATTTGGTAGACAGAAACTGAAAGCAGCCCACTGTATATATATGTATGTGTGTGAGTATATGTTTATGTGTCTGTGTTTGTCCCCCCACAACATCGCTTGACAACCGGTTCGGCAAAAGAGGCTGATGGAATAAGTACTAGCTTACAAAGAATAAGTCCTGGGGTAAACTTGCTCAACTAAAGGCGGTGCTCCAGCATGGCTGCAGTCAAAAGAATGAAAGAATATATTATTTACAATATATGTAACACGAGTAGTGGTTTCACACATTTAGTAAAGTCAAACCAAATTTGAAACCCTCTCAAGCCAATGTTATCTCTAATTCTTTTGAGGTGAATAAAATAAAGTACCAGTAATCTACTGTGGTAGATTCTACTGACCATGCTCTCTCCAAAAATGTGTAGCCTGTGCCAATGTAAAGATAGAAATCAATATTAAGTTTATATCATTATATAGCCCACCCAAAATGAAATATGGAAATAAAATAAATAAGTCTAAATTTTATTGCTGGCTGCATTAGAAGTAGAAAGAAAACTGGTAGATTATGGGGGGAAAAAGCACCACTTCAAAAATACAGGCATAAAGTGCAGAGTCACATGGAAACCCAGCAATTACTAGATCCTTCAATGTAGCTAGCCATAATGGCTTGGTAATACAATTATTGTATTAATATTTTATTACCAAAAGGAAAACATGAGAAAAATTAACAGTTTCATGGTGTTAATCAGGAGGCTATACCAACATTTTGGCAATGTTTCGGCAAAATGTGTTTGGTTGGATTCCAAACAAATTCTGTTCTCTTCATTACAACATAAGTTTTTTTTTCTTTTACATAAAGAAATAATATATATATATATATATATAAACAACATAACACACACTTTTAGGTCACATTTAAAGAATTGTTGTTTAGTCCTAGGTCAGCCCTAATCATGGAGATCTATTATCAAAGCCACAACAAACCATGATCATGTCTTTTCTGAGAACAGATCAGACTAGATTAGCCAATACGTTTTTGACTTTTTTTTTTAAGGCTTTAGGAAAAGATAAGATTTGACTTATTTCTAGCAGATCGTACAATTTTAGATTGGCTCCACATTTGATTTGATAAAATATAGCTATACAAGTAGCTAGAAGTAAAATAGCCAATTAGATATGCCCGGATGTGCATGCTGACAAAAGATTTAACCTTCAGCATTCGGATCACTGTACCAAATATTTATCCACATTGTTTTGAATTAATCTTGCATTATATTGTATCTTCAAGTTTTCAATTCTGTGATTATTTTAAGAATTGCATTACAGGCTAAGTGTGAGGGGCCAGATCTGACCAGTTTGAACATAAAATGGACAGAGTATTTGGGCCAAATATGGTCTGTTTAAATGCTAAAGGATCGACTTGAAAACCTCATCACACCCAGCTGTCTTACCATCACCAACCTTCACCCGTTTCCAAGCAAGGTAATAATTCCTTTGGGTGGACATATTTTCACAGAAGATTATAAATGAACACTACCACTTGTATGATGGCAATGCTCATTTTTACACCTCAGATCAAGAAAAGGAGAAAGGGACAGAAACTACACACACAATGGGCTTCTTTCAGCTTTTATCTAGCAAATCTACTCTCAAGGTTTTGGTCAACTTAGATGAACTAAAAACCACAAGGTTGTAAATGAAACTTTTTAACCACACAGTCAAAACTGTGCAAACAGTGTATTGGGTGAAATGTTTTAAGTTGATGTTATCAATAAAGTTTAATCATGTTCTTCCACAACTCTGTGTGTGTGTGTATGTGCAATGTAAATATTTACCAAGCCCAAAGGGATTTTTAAGAGGATGTACTTAACTTCAATTTCTAAACAACATGAACAATAAATATTTTCCCCAAAATGAACAATTATTATTGACAAGCTGAATATTATGTTCTGCACAGTTACACAAAGCAACCACAGTGACTAACTCTCAAGTCTTATTTTTTGGACAATTTTAACCATTCAGCCATCTATCACTGCTTTTAGTAGTACCACTCTATCCCTAACTTTTTACATGTCTGCAAACATAATTGACAAATACTAATGTGTCGTAATTGCACACATCAGTAAACTAAAGAGCATTCCTCGGTGGAAAAGAATTCTACATCTACAAACTAGTTTAATATCACAAAAGTCAGTTATAAATCAATCTCTGCTTAAAAACCAGTTAATACCTTTCAAATATACTTGGTTCCTTGCCTAAACACTGAATTTACACTTAATTTAGTAGTTTAACTTCAGTTTGTTTTAACCAATAATTTTTACTGTAATGGAGAACAATTAGTAACCAAAATAGACATTCCTGGAAACATTTTAACTGTAGCGCTGAGATTAAATTACACAAAAGATATCCATGAAGCTCAATTACCCTTTGGCATTTAAACCAACCATATATGGCTCAAAATATTCTACCTGTTATATGTTTAAACCAGCCAGATCTGGCCTCTCGCACCTACCTGAAATATCGAAGCTACAAGATAATGCATGATTAATTAAAAACAATGTGAATAAATGAGTATTACACTTGACAAAGCTATCTGAATGCTAAAGAGTTAAAGCACATTTCCATTTTCGTCATAAACACACATATTTATTTCCTATTTTCTTCACTACTCATACACACACATAGCTATTTCCTTTTTTTTTTTTCAACACTTATAAATACCCTATTTTTATCAATTTATCATATGGCCTTTAATTTAGGAAATGTTCAATTTTCCTCTCTATTACAATGCTTACTCAACCTATTCCACTGCAATGTCTATTTCCCTCACATACAACATAAATTCAGAAGTACCACATAATACCAACAAAGCTTAACTCTTACTGCTGCACCTATTTTGGCTATTACAAATCAATGCTTTCACTATTAATTCAAGCAGACACTTATAAATAGTAACTAAAAACAATGCTTACATTCATAACTCTTTTCTCTACTTACAACTTAAAAACACAGTTAACAGTTGCATCTTTAAAACGTTTTTACTTTTATTTTGCTTTTCAATATTTGTCTGGGAGAGCAACTAACTTCCTCTGCTAAATAACACTTGTGTTAACCTAAAGCATTATGACACACAACTGATGACTTCATATACACTACTTTGCACACAAATACCATTACTCCACCACCAGCAACAACCTAAATATCTAACAATCAAGCCACTGCTTTTGTCTCATTTGTTTGCTTGGTTGATTGATTGATTATTGGTGTGTCTGCTCTTGTAAGTCAGAAACTACTGAAGCTAGAAAATCAACATTATTTATTAACGATTACTAAGTGAAAAATGTTTTTCAAACTTTGCTATTTTAGTAAGTTATTTGCAAATTAAAAGTACACAGGCCAGTATTTGTCCAATAATGAAGTCTCATGGTGAAGTGTTCAACCAAAGCTTTATTTATACAACTGATAGCCAAAACCCCCAATATCAAACTTCTAGCCACCCTCTTCAGTACTGATTATTAGACCATAATATCAACATGACAGCAAATATGTAAAACACGCAACCTACAACAACATGAATGCTATATCTTGCTCTTCCTTTTATACTACATTTGACTGATAGCATCTTTTGTTTTTCAAACTCATATCTATTACGGACAAGTTTTTTGCTTTTTCGTTTTTTAATTCATCTTGTTTGGACATGGACTAATTTTCAAACTCATCTGAGGATATAAAAGTTGGCTGCACTTGCACTCAAAGTTGGTTGCAATTATAGAAACCAGCTCATGTATATACTGAGATGCTAGAAAATAATGCCAAAATTCATAGAACCCAGGAAAGGGAGGAATGGTTTGGCAGGTGGCTAAGTGGTCAGGGTGTTGCAATTCCTGGATGGGGATGATAAGTTTTGTTCTTGAGCAAAACATCTCATTTCACATTGCTCTCTAGTGCTGTGTGGGAACCAGCATATCAAAGAATAGACCCGTTTCTTCTGCATGTTGTAAAATGCAACTAAAAGTGGTTGAGATAGGATTTGCACTCCGACCCCATAAAACCCTCACCAGCAACCCAAAACAGATCCATGAGTTGAAGGGTCGTCGCCAGAATGGTGCAAAGTTGTCATCTGCTAGAAGTAGGGAATCACCAACAAGTGAGGGATTCAGTAATGTGCTGTTAGAGCACATGCCCCCATACTACTACTACTACTAATGCTTAATTTTTTACTCAAACAAGACAAAATCAGTTGAGAGGCAGATCTAAGGGATAAAAAATTGAATGGAAGTTTGCTCTATTTTAATATTTGTTTTTCAATCTATGATAGCCAAGACACATTTTAACACTATTGTACAACACTACCAAGTAAAATAATGCTAGATGTGTGTGCGCGCACACACACACACACACCCTTGTTAAAATACAAATGCTATTTTTGTCATCCTCCATGAAAACATTCTAGCCAATACCATTTTAAAAGTGATTTGTATCTATGCAATATATAGAATGAACTGGCTTTGAGAAGAATGACCAAGTGACCTAGCAGCAACTGCAGCAAAGTTGTACGTGTAGCATAAAGATAGGACATTGTATTTGATGATAACCAAATGTATTGTGGACAGGAGCTGTTATAATAGACAGAGAATCCTATCTGGGTTGTTGAAGTAGAGATTACATTCAAGTTCTGTAGCATGCTAACAGCTTTGTAGTATCTAAAATCCAAAATATAGAAATATCTCAACTTTTTTTTTTATACCAACCAGCCTGAAACAGCTCCTGGCTCCAATACTGACTTCCTGTTTGAAAGTGATCTAAATTAGAATCTTCCATGAAAATTTCACATTAATTTGTTCAAAACACCAGGTTAATAATAACAACCAAGCTATTTTACTAAATTCTTCATTATTTTTCAAAATTAACTGAAACAAAGGCAGTGGAATTCAATGGAAATATGATGATCATCATCATCATCACTATTTAACGTCTGTTTTCCATGCTGACATGGGTTGGACAGTTTGACTGGAAACTGGTAATCTTATTTGGTATGGTTTCTATGGTTGTATGCTTTTCTAATGCCAACCACTCCAAGAGTGCAATGAATGGGTTTTATGTGTGACCAGGACATGTGCTTTTACATGCCACCAGCATGGGTGCCAGTTACACAAAACTGGCATCGGCCATGACTACGATCTCACTTGGCTTGACACGTGTTCTCAAACATGGTGTAGCGCCAAAGACCTCAGTCACTTGTCACTGCCTATGTGAGACCCCACATTCGAATGCTTTTTACGTGCCACTGGTATCGGCCAGGACTACGATTTCACTTGGACTGACAGGTCTTCTCAAGCACGGCATATCACCCAACATTTGAGGTGGTCTTTATATGCCAGTTACACGACTATTTCATTTGGCTTGATGGGTCTTCTCAAGCATGGTATATAACCAAAGCTCTCATTCACTTGTCATTGCTGCCATGAGGCCTAACATTCAAAGATCATGCTTCCCCAGCTCAACCCATGTCTTCCTGGGTCTACCTCTTTGACAGGTTCCCTCCAGAGTTTGGTACTTCTTCCCACAGCTGTCCTCATCCATATGCATGAAAGGTTTTAAGTAGCTACATTGCCGGGACAAAAAAAAGTTCTCTGCTTGGATCTGCTAAATAGTGAAGTTATGTTGTTGTCTACATTAGTGCAAGCCAGCTGAGCAGCATTTACAAATATTACCATTCACAGACATCATACTTGCCAATGTCATGATGTTAACAATACTTCAGTATTTGATTGATTACATTCCAACTGTTTACAAAAAGTGACATTCAAAGCTAACAATATTTATAGCTATTTACTTTCCTGTAGATCATAGTCATTTTCTGGGGTTGTGTTCTTAGGTTATTTTAGCAGTCTGATATATGAATAGAGTTATTCAGTTGAATAAGGTGTTGGGAGGAGAAGGACACTTTGTAACAACAGCTTCCTTGGATAAACTCTTTACAGTAAGACTACAGTTAGACTTGATAGAAATCATATATCTAAATTTTGTTTTAAGGTACATTTTATTTCATTAGTATATTCTCGTACATTTCTCCTCCTCTCAAAAGATGTTTAGTCAACTTTCAAGTTCATAAAGAAAAGAAAATATGAATTACTCAAAAGATATTTTCACATGGATGTGGAAGAAGGATACATTACTTTTAGAGTTAAGATATTTTTGTTCATTTCATCAAGTGTAGCTATGACTTCTGTACAACTGTCATTAAAATGTGTCTGGAAAGTATTTATTCACACCCAAAAATGCATGTCTCGCAGTGGAGTAAAGCCATAGTCATACATGGTTTTTTTACCTCTGCATAACCCAAGCTCCCTGCATCAAACTGGAAGCCATGTTTAATAATACTTATCACATTGGTTAAGTCACATGACACACCAAACATATAAAACATGAACTACAACACCATTATTGCAAGAACAAGCAATAGGGTCTATATGTAAGAAAAAAATCAATTTCATGACAGAAGGTAATGGAAATAAGTTCATACACATAGGTACATTGCAGGGCAATGTATATTCAAATAATGACCACTAATATTTGTTAGAAGTGGTTGCTCACACTGAATATCAGTATACTTGCCTATTTTAGTGGTGCATGAAATAAACCCTCTTAAATTGAAGAATTGTTTAGTCTCAAGCCAACTAACTGAGCAAAGGCAAACCAGCCACATTATTCCTATCTCACTTTTTTTTTTTAAATTTTGTATCTAAGTCTAGAATATATAATGCTTCTTTTGTTTTTCAAATGAAAGGTGTGATCTGCTGCTATTTCATATAGGTCAAGTGAATATAAAGCTCCCACTTTGACTTAATGAAGACTTATGATAATCAAGTGTGTGTGTGTGTGAGAGAGAGAGAAAGAGACATATGAATTGTTATTTAGAAGTTACGTGAAATACTCCTAATGTAAAGCAAAAGGAAGTTCTAAGTAGTCAATAGCTTTCAGTTTGCTTTCATATTCTTTTACTACTATTATGGACTGTGCCATGCTGGAACATTGCCATCATTTAAATTTTTGGTGGAATGGGAAATGTTTAAGCTGAAATGGAAACTAAATTAGCTACCTGACAGAAATTTGCACTCATCTATTCAGTTCTGGTAGACTCATCAAATTCATGAACATCAAAAGTAAACCACAGATGAAGTTTATAGAGAACACAATACTCTATATGTGTATCAGCATTACAATAAAGGTCTACGTTCAGATTTTTAAAAATTAACATCATATATCAAGTATGTTCAAAGAGAAACTTGATGGGAGTTAAAAGTACATATTAAAAAAAGAAAGGGGGAGGAATAAGAGCAATTTAATAAACCAGCAGCTTAGGGGTTAAATCCTTCTGTCTATGTATGAAGAACTTATAGAAATTTGTAAAAACCCAGATGGTAGTTTAGCGTTAATAATGAAGTGCAAAATTTACATAGCATATTGATTTAACACTTTTGATATCAACCCACCTGAAACAGCTCTTTGTAACAAGGTGATCTAAATTGAAGCTTTCCATAAAAATATCAAAAATTCATGTTAATATGTTTCAAATCATTAAAGTTATTCTATACTTCATTATTTTCAAAATTAACTAAAACAAAGGCAATATATTTCAAAAGAAATAAGCGAAAGGGGTAATATATGTAAAAATACATCTAAAAAAGCAATTTAAAATGTACTTAGGAAGTTTCTACAGCAAGACTAAATATTTTGGCTACAGTCCAATGTCTGAGACCAGCAAAAAAAAAATATCAAAATTAATTTGTACACTATTGTAATTTCAATTAGCAAAGGAGAAAAAATTCTTTACATGTCTACTTCATCTGTTCACTCAACTCTTAAATCTACTTTATTTCATTATGTCTGCCTACCTTCATCTACCCTACAAGCATTATGAAAACCTCTCCCTCAGCGCTCCACATGTTCATTCATACCAACTATATAAAATAGTGGATATCTCTTATGGATGTCCTCAATTACTTTGAACTTAATCTCTCGCACATCCCAAATAACACATATTCATTCCACTTTAGACATCTTGAGTCTCTTGGTGAAATTTCAAGAGATTCCAAATCATGCAGAAATTATAATTGCTATTTTCACATAAACTATCAAAATTCAAGCTATAATCTGACACTTTATATAGAAGAATTGACATCAATAATATTTTCTGTTTGTCATTCAATGCCTTAACATGAATACAAAGTTATTCAAATAAAGACAACCTTCCTGCAAAGAATATTTTATTTATATATATATATATATATATATATATATACTGTAAGTTTAGAGGGAATACTTGATAAGTGTAAGCACCTGTATATGCCAGATAGTGGCAGAGGTGAGAGAATATATCAAACATAAATTAAAACCAAAACACAAAGGATTTCCCGCGATGTCCTTTGTGTTCTGGTTTTAATTTATGTTTGATATATATATATTGTGTGAGTGTGTATTTATACATATCTTCTCAACTTAAGAATTTGTAAATCCTAAATATCTGCAACAATTAGCCTTTGCCTAATATTCATCTGTTGTGCATGTAATTAAGGAACTTTTACAAAGCACTCACTTCAAGAATCTTGCCACTTGCTATATTTATTTAATTTATAGAAATCAGGTTCAGTTTAACCACACTGCATTAAACATTAAGCAGGTTAGCTCAAAGCAGACAGACTTTACATGACAACTGCTTGACATTAAATACCACATCTGTTCATGCCTTGAAAACTGCTGTGCTGCTCAGCTAATTTCAACTAATTAGAGCTATTCAAATTAAACAACAACTGTACTCATCTCACTCACCCACCTTTATACATTCTATTCCTTCCTACACAATTTATAAACGCAACTATTCCTCTCTAAATGATCACAGATTCCAGTAATACCAAAAAAATGTTATAAAAATAAAATCCAAATTTTATTACATTTTTTTTTATTACTATCCATATTTTTTTTATTTCATTATATCACTAGTCTCACTCACCAAACTTTATACATTTCTACTGCTATACAATTTATAAACAACTATTCCTGTCTAAACGATCACAAGTTCCAATTATACAAACTACAAAGTTAAAATAAAATCAAAATTTTCTTCATTTTTTTTTTTATAACTATACATTTTACTCTGTTTGCCAGAGTATGAGCTTCATTTTCAAGTGGGAAAGGAAAAACTTGTTTTCACAGGAGTGGAAGCTGCTTTTGTCAGTCATGCAAACTACAGCACATGAAGCCCCAAACCATCCCTGATTTAATAAAGCTATGATCAAAAGTGCTCCTGCTTTGATCATCTTGTGTTTTCCTTTGCTTTGTTTTTTTTCCAGATATTGCATAACTAATACTACACTATTCAAGATAGTTGCAGACATTCTTTTTAAGATAGGAAGACATCTGGTTGCTCAACTTGCTATTGTATATAGAGAAGAATTATAAGCACAACAAAATGAACATCTTTTCTGCAAAACACTAAAGACCTATGAAACAAATCAAGGATATTATATAGTCCATATATAGTTAGAAAATTTACACACTAGAAAATTTAATGAGAGAAAAACCTAGTGAAAGATGGCAGCTCTGCTGATTCAAACACTGAGGTAAAGAACCTAGCTATGGGTCTCCAAAACCAACATTTTTTTTCATTCAATTTGGGCAACTGGAGAATAGTAGCTGCTCCCAACTGATGTTTGGAATCATGATAAATGAAACCACTGGACATTAGTTCACAATGTGTAGTCATTGATAAAATCAGAAGCCAATATTACCACCTTTATGAAAACAAGTCCTACCACTATCCTTATAGGAGACAAGGTCACTCACAATGTCATCTTTTCTGTTACAATGCAAGAGAAGTTTCAGGTGTGAACAAGTCATAAATAAGTCATGTATCTCAAAACTTATATACCCACAGCTAACCAAATGATTCAAAAATCAATATTATGAAACCTTTCATATAAATGCCACATTTACCAAAATTTGGTTGGTTTTCTAAATATTTTATTTATGACACAGATCATTAACTGTGCAGCAACCTCAACCATAACAGAATTTTAAGCACTAAATAGTTTACACTGGCTGTACTAAATTAGATAGAAGAGGAAATACAAAATCTGCAAGATAATATAAACATAACCTATACACATTATGTTGTTAAATTTAGGTCTTCAAGGAGAAATTTCTTTAATTTCCAGAATTTCATAGAAAAAGTGTGTTAAGAAAATTATCATTGAACAATAAATATTCACAGGCCCTGTTAAGAAGCATTTTTTTAAAAAGGATTAATCATATCATTCAAGCTAAATTTGTATTTGTCTTATAAAACAGATTTTTTTTATAGTTTAGTCTCAACAAAAGCATTCAAGCCACGAATATTCTCCATTCTGTATTTAGAGGGAAATGTAAGACTACATTGTCTAAGGCAAGTCCTATTTCTCACAAGTGGAGCAATCAGCTAGACTCCCTCATTAGCTGGTAATTTGTATAAGTGTATTTCCATGGTGTAGTAGGTTAGACAAAAAATACAAATAGAATCATTTACATAAATTGCTAGAGCAGTGTAACAACTGGCTGCTTTATTTTTAAAATTCCAAGCAATCTACCGTGAAGTAATAATGAATCCTATTTTCCAGATAGCTTGACTAATAAACTCTTTTGATAGCAACCTGTTTGACTTATTACCATTACACTTGCCTTAAAAATTACACACTTAAAAGTCTTAATCAAAATCTCATTATTACGTAAATGATAATCCAGAATTTTTGTAGGTTAAAAAGTTCTATTACATTTGTGTACATGAATTTCTTTGTAACTTATATTCTTCATACCAATTTAATACAATGACAAAAAAAATTATTTTACTAAATCCTCTCAAATTCTAACTTATTTTAAAAATAGAGAGATTAGAGTGTTTTCTCATAAGAAAGTATAAAACAGTTAAATGCACAAACAGCAACAATACAAATCAAACCCCTGAACTTCAAATCAATAACACAATCTTATATTGATGGTTGTGTGATCAAAGTAACTGACCAAAGTAATTAATAAACACACATACACCTGTTTGAGAGAGGTTAGAAATAGAGACCAAATCTCCAAAATCACAGATAAAATAGTTCCACATACCCTTCAAAAAAAAAAGGGATCCCCACAGCTGACCTAAGGCTAAACAAGCATTATTGTGGCTTTGACATGTCTGCAAAGTGCTTTTTCTTTCTTATATTCAGTAATCTCTGAATAAATATTGTATTAAATATCCACCTTGACATCCTTACTACCACCAACCAGTTTCACATCACCTAAGACTTTTCAGTAAAACTCTTTTCCTCTTCATATACCCAGAGGAGCCACAAGTATATATATATATATATATATATATAGATAGATAGATTCAGATGAATTAGGTACTTAGGTTGAGGTTTTAGGTAAAATTATACTAATATGTCCATCTGTTTTAATTTAATTCTGTCTTTATGCAGCTGAGGATTGCTCTGCATTTAAATTGATGTAATGATTGCATTGTTCAATTAAATGGAGTTGCTTGAAACGATCATACTGCTTTACCTCTGGATATCCTTGTGGCTTATTTTGATTATATATATATTGACATATCTAAGTTACATAAAAAAAAATAGGGACTATTGATCAAATAGTTAAGATTCAAACTTAACTAAAGTCATTTTGTTATAGACAAAGCAAACTTTGATTTTAATCAGCACACTTTTCATACATTTAGATGTTTATAAAAAAATTTTTAAAACATTTTTACATAAACAGACAAGCTACTAAAATATTAACCCAAAAGCTGAATCCCCATCATATGGTTTCTCATCATTTAGTACCTGAATTCCAAGCTGGCATAAGTTGGATGATTTGACAAAATCCAGGTCAGAGGATTGTGGTGAGCTCCAGTGTCTGTTTTGCCATCGTTTCTATGGCTGGATGCCTTTCCTAATACCAATCACTTTACAGAGTGTATTGGGTACTTTTTCATGCTGCCAGCTCTACCGAGATCACAGAGTAGCCTGCAAGACAAGACTCCTTGATTGAGGGAATGTAATCCTGAGGGAGTTGGCTTATGTCAGACGTTGAGAGGCAAGAGTATGATAAAAAGGTAAGAAAAGGTGTCTTACTGTAGGGGAGCTACAGGGCTACTCCAGCCAGAAAAGGAAAGAGGATGGTGGTAAGAGTTGTCAGGACATATCCTCAAGGTACGTTTTGTATTTATATTCTTGCACACACAAATTTGTAGATGCAGAATGGCTAAATGGTTAAGTGCACTTTACAATTATGAAGTCCCAATTTCAATCCCACTATATGGCATGCTGGATAAATGTCATCTATAAGTGTTAGCTCCTGCTAAACCGTTCAAACTCACGCCAGCATGGAAAGCGAACGTTAACTGATGATGATGATGATATACATACATACATACATACACACACATATACATACATACACAAATACATGACTTTCGACATAAGGAGTGCATGTACATATACAACACGGAGAAGTGTATGCACTCAAGTTGTAGTTTGAAAATAGCAAGCTTTCTCACAATAACACGTCTTAAAGAAAATCTACAATGATGTTGAGAGGAAGAAACAAGAGACAAAAGGATATATGTTTGTACATGCGTGAGAAAACGTGAATTATTACAATTGAGGCAAAGTAACAACATAACAAAGGGAAGTTCATTATGATGTAATAGCATTCTAATAATAAAAAAAACAACTAACAAGCCCATATCTGAACTATCGACAGGATTATATATATATACAAACACACGATCTCCCTACCTACCCAATGAAACATTTGTAATCTCACAGAAGAATGCTCAAACTACCGCAAACCATTCTGTTCCATGACAATGTCACACGAGCTCATCACGACAGTCTTTGCATGTATGTGTGTATTTGTTTTCCAAGAGGAGAGAGCGTCTTTGTGTACTTAGCTGAAGTGCGTGCACATATGCATATATGAAGTACATTAAATCTCACAAGTTACCTGTAATTAATTTAATGTACATGGTGAACAAAGAGCTAGGCATGTCGTAAACGCACTTGGAAGAGTCATGAAACATGGGTTTCACATTATTTTCTTCGTGCGAATCATTACTAGACGATCACACCATTTTAAAGCAATGCCGGTAACATCCCTAAAATCCGCCATAGCTACATTTGTTAAGGAAATCCAAAAATACTAAATATATCCGTTTGTTTTTAAAAAAATAAACCAACAAAATGAATTTCTCCAATGCAAATATATAGTAGTTAAAATTCGAATTAAATAAAAGCCAAACTTATCCTTCGACACAATTTCCCCCCATTTCTAACGGGCATGAGGTAGTAAAAAATAAGTCAATTTCTGTCTATACTTAATGATTTTTACGAAATAACTTCGGAGTTTTAAAGCCAAACTTTTTCTTCGATATCAACGGATGGATAGATATATCAGTGCCCCCACACA
Organism: Octopus bimaculoides; assembly: GCF_001194135.2. NCBI lineage: Eukaryota > Metazoa > Mollusca > Cephalopoda > Octopoda > Octopodidae > Octopus > Octopus bimaculoides. The sequence goes on from NC_068982.1 coordinate 169,056,835, forward strand.
CACACACATATGTATGAGATGGTGCAGTTGAGCTAAACGAAATAAGAGAGAGAGCAGCACTCAATTGCAGTAGCTTGTATAGAGTGATACTTAAAACTATGGTGGCAAAATTATGTAATTATGTTTACAAAACATACAGCAATTAGTCTTTACGAAAAAAAGAATTTTCTCGTAAGTATAGTGAACACATGTATATAAAACTCGATTTCTGACGGCAAGGCATTTCGACTAGACTATTCATCACACATTGTTAGAATAAATCGTAGGATTTCATAAAATATTGTTTAATGCACAAGATATTTTTGAGAAACAACGAATACACAATGGTTTCTCTCTCTTTATCATATATATATATATATATATATATATATATATATATATATATATATATATATATATACATGCATATGCTCAGATATCATTTGTATTATATATAGGCATACCTACATAAGTGTGCCCCCTGACTTTGTTTCCTCATAACTTCCAGAAAAATGGATATTTTTTTTATTAAATTTTCTACAAGTATGTTTTAGATGGTGTAGATTCCGATTATATGGGAAATTGCACAAAAGAGTTTCGAAGAATTCACCCGGGTTGGCTTTGTTACCTCATAACTTTCAGAAAAATCTATATTTTTTTATATTTTCTACAAATACCTTTCAGAATGTATAGATATCAATTAAAAAGAAGAAAAAATGGTGAGCTCATTACATATCTACAAAATGAAACTTGAAATTTTGACAATTAATAATGATGTATGTTTGTGTGTATATGTTCATCATTTTTCTTTACAAAATCTTATATAATTTACACACTCTGAAAGATATTTGAAGAAAATTTCATTTAAAAATATCAATTTTTCTTAAAGTCATGAGGAGACAAAGCGACTCGTGTGAATTTTCTGAAATTCCTCTCCCCACTCTAGGGGAAAAAATTTTCACAACAAATTCCGATAAAATCGGAATTTACACCATCTGAAGTGTATTTGTAGGGAATTTCATTAAAAAAAAAATTTCTGTAAGTTATGAGGAAACAAAGTCGGGGGCACACTTGTGTAGGCAGATACATATATAAACACATACGTGCGTAAATATATAAGCAGTTTTTCAGATACATATATTACAAGTTTCTTATATACATACGCATATAAACATATTGATCAGTTTCTCATATAATGTATATACACACTGACCAGTTTACATATGTCATACACACACATATTGATTAGCTGCTTTTACAATTTATATATACATTCGTATAGTTTCTTTTATACACACACACACACACACACACACATACATATATATATACACACACACACGATTTCTAAGTGAGAATTTCTTAACAAAAGCAAATAGAAAGATAGACATTCTCAAATTCGAGATCCTTAGAAACTACTTCAAATTAAGGGGGAACTGCTTTGTGTTATTTTACACACATTTGCATAAGACATTTATGTATATTTGCATTAAGGAGGAGAACAAAGAAAAAAATGAAAAGCCTGAAGAAGTGGTAATGAAAACAGATACAAGAATAGAGAGAATGAAGCAAAAAAAAAAAATTGAAAACTGAACCCCCACTTTGTAACCACACAATTTCCCGACAAATTCGGCCATCTTTATCGTAACTTTTTAAGAGCGCAAGGAAAAAGTTTGCAGATTACAAAACAGGCTAAAGTACATTAAAAATACAAAGAAAAGTGAAAATTAGTCTTGCAAATAATAGTATTTTAACAAAACGTACCTATTCCGCTTCGAAGATGAATCACCAACGTCAATACGACGCTTAGACATTTCCACGCCACACGGAGTGGAGAAGGCGGAACATTAGAGAATTATGGGTAAAGTTTTCAACACCTTCTTCACAACCAAGTGACTTGTTAATCTACCAACAACTTCCTGTTAAGATAATATGCCTCACTATAGTAACAACTACTAATTGCTATTAAGCGGTTTTGTTCTTTTTATTTGGTTGGTTTCAATTTCATTTTAACATTTACTGTATACGAACGTTTACACGCGCATACAAAAGCATAAATATATCGTTTAGTGTTGACTGTCGGAAGAAATAGTACTCGATGCCTTTCTTTGAGATTAATATTTTATTTTGATCGAGTCAGTTGTGCTTGTGGGTGCACAGCCATATATATATATATA
>NC_068982.1:169059464-169065633 GCF_001194135.2 Octopus bimaculoides
ATATATATATATATATAATTATAATTATAAACTGCGGTTTAAACAATAAATTACCTGCCTCTGGATACCTTCTAACGAAGACGGTACCCACACAAGTAATCTCCAGGAGTGCCTTTGGATTTAACTATCCCCTGGTTGGTTAGATACTTCAGACTACCCCTGAAATATTGAAGCAATCCTATCATTTACCTATATACATATTAAAAATGGTTTACCATAGGTTTCCCGTTCATAAAGGGTTTAGCTTTATGGCGTATCGTCAGATCCCCAAAACCTGTTGGCCCATGACCTCTTAAAAATATATACTGCTCTATATATTTTAGAGTGTGTTCTTTCGGATTTATGGTTTTTACAAACGATATATATATATATACACACATACTTGTGATGTTGGAGGGGCATACAAACACATATGCACCCCGACTTTGTTTCCTTATAACTTGCAGAAAAATCGATATTTTTTAATGAAATTTCCTACAAATATGCTTTAGATAGTGTTGATTCCGATTATATCCTGATTTCTTGTGGAAAATAGTTTCCAATGTGATGGAGGAGAAGAGTTTTGGAAAATTCACGTGAGTCGGTTTTGCATCCTCATAACTTTCAGAAAAATGGGTAATTTTTTTTTTTTATCAAATACATTATAAATACGTTTCAGATGGTGTAGATTACGAATATATTGAAATTTAATGTGGAGAAAAAAATCTACGGCATATGAAAGATGCTTGTCGAAAATTTCATTAAAAGATATCCATTTTTCTTGAAGTTATGAAGAAACAAATTGTGCACGTGAGCGGAGAGGCACATTTGTGTAGGAATGCATGATAGACAGTATAAAGCAAAGACGCGCACTACAAAGACCCCAGTGAGAGAGAGATGTATGCCCACAGCGCTAAAGATGTGCAGAAACTGGTAGATAACTTTGTCAGAGCTGCAGAACAATCCAGATTAAAAACTAACATCAGAAAACCGAATGTCTTCACCAAACTGTGGGGAACCTACCTGCCTTTGTAACAGAAGAAAACATCACTATTAGACATGGGAGGCTGGCCCAGTGCAAAGCATTCAGATACCTAGGCAGTACCATCTTAAATAACGCACGACTCGACTAGGAAATCACATACAAAATGAGCAGAGCAAGTGCTTCGTTTGGCAGGCTGTGGAAAAATAGGCATGTAAGGTATGGTGTTTTCTTCGCTACTCTATGGTGCTGAAACTTGGACTGTCTATAAAGCTCAAGTAGACAAGTTAATATATATGGTGAGACATCTGCGACAAATTATGAATATCACTCTCTTTGATAAGATCATGAATGAAGAGATCCTACGGTGTGTTGGTCTGCCTGCTATTGAATGAAATTCACGTTGGCTGGGTCACGTACACAGGATGGACAATAGCAAACTCTCCAGGCAACTCCTTTACACCTAACTATGCAAAAGGAAAAGAAATCGTGGAAGACCTAGCCTGAAATTCAAAGATACTGCCAAAAGGAATATGAAGTGGGAAGGAATTCATCATAATAAATGGCAAACTCAAGCGAAAAACCGACCAGTATAGAGAAAGCTGATCAAGCCAAAGCCATAAACAGCCATAGTCACGTCGACTGACTGCAGATTATACACACACACACATGTAAATATGTATGTGTGTGTGTTGTTTATAGCCAGGTTTTAGAATAAGTACACCACTATTGTAGCGGGGATTCGAACACAATCCGCTAGATACTCGGTCAGACAGTACGCAATTTTTCCCAACAAGAAAGATCTAGCAACAATACACTTCCCGCAACACAAGTGACAAGTAAATCCCCTCGCGATTCCAAGTAATTGGCGCTTAAATATGACAACTTCAATGGCTATTTCCTCTTCAAATACTTCTAATACAGATACTTATCCTCCTACCTTCGACACTTCTATTTCCTCTAAACCGGCATTATTTCGTAAGCGACTGAATACAAAATTTAGGCTCTGACAGACAGACTCGCGCAATGGCAATTCGCTCGATTTCGCGCGCTCGAATTCTTGTGACCGAAGGATTTCAAGAAATCGTTTATTCAGTCCTCGTGGGAGACACGACATTTTGTTCGTGTTGCAACCGTTTTAATACTAATGCACACAAATGCACTGAATTATGTTCTTTCAAATTACCTGCTCAAATGCGGGAAAACAGCAGTTTATTTCTCAGTAAAGCACTTACGCCATTTCTTGGAAGGAAGAACCTTCACCGTGTATGCTGATCTTCACTCATTAACCTACGCTTTATAATCCAAGAAGGATAAATACTTCCCAAGAGACAGCAAACACTTTGATTATATTTCACTGTTTACTGTGGATATACGTAATGTCAAAGGATCTGAAACTTTCTGCAGCAAAAGCATATCTTACGAAATCATCAATATTTACATATACATTCTTTCGGCATTTATTCTGTATTTAATGCGTTTTTCTTTTTCTTTGTTTTTGCGTTTGTGTTGGCATATTATATTTCCATGTGAATTCTGTTTTATTATTTCGTTCTTCTGTCTTTTACGTTAAGAACTGGGAGGGGATTACTTGTTGCAGGGATTCGAATCTAACTGTTTGACACTCAGTCAGACACCACGAGTGAGCTACGACAGTTTCACGTGATCGGTCTATAAATCGACTAATCAGCGTGACATGGTTTTCTCGAATGTGGCGTGACATGGTTTTCTCGAATGTTGTAAAATTTGACTTCTTGTCTCTTATAAAAACCGTTTTTGGCGCCCAACTCATCACAGAGTGTTGAAGGCAGTGACTGATTATTGTACTTCTAGACATTTGCGCAGTTTCTCGGCGAGATCCATTCTATTGGGTTGGCAACTAAGTTCCCGCTGTTTTTTTTTAATTTAAATTTCTTTAAAGGTTTAATAAAAAAAATAACTAATTAAACAATAATGTGTTCACCCTTGTTGTTTACAACTTCTTCCAAACGTTCAACAAGATTTTCAATGCCTCTTTGGTAGAAATCACCCGATTTTGACTCGAAAAATTGATCCAACCAAGCTCTCAATTCTGAATCGGTATTGAACGAAACTCTGCGCATAGCATTTGAAAGAGATCGAAAGAGGTGGAAATCCGTTGATGCCAAATCAGGAGAGTACGGCGGGTGTAGCAGCACTTCCCAGCCATGCGTTTGCATGGCTTCCATTGTCATGTTGGTGATATGAGAGCGGGCGTTGTCGTGCAGCAGAAGAACTCCATGCTGCCGATTAGGTATTTTCTCTTGAATAGCCGTGTTGACTCGTTCCATCTGTTGAACATAGAGTTCCGAGTTGACCGTTTGGTTCCGTTCAAGCAATTCGTAATAGATAATCCCTTCCCAGTCCCACCATACGCACAACATCGTTTTACGCGGGTGAAGATCTTGTTTCACGCGCGGTGTCGCTGGTTTACCGGGACTAAGCCATTCCTTACGCTGCTTGATATTGATGAACAAACACCAAAAACTTACCAAAACTATTTATATTTGACAATCTCTTTTGTGTTTCCTGTGACAGACAATTGCTTTCTTGTGTTACTGAACAATTCCAATACTCTGCCATTGAACATTTTATCAAATGTTCAATGTACATGCCGATTTATATTTCTTGCAATTATTTTTCTTTTTGACTTGTCACATTTTTGTACCATATCTTGTTATTTGCGATCGGTTACCATCTTTACTCTTTTCTTGTGCTTGCTCCAATTATTCTCTATTTTCGCACTGGCGTTCTCAAGGGGAAGCCCCTGCTGCGAGATACAAAGAAGCCAGCGCCATTTTGAAACAGTGAGATCTCGCCTGCAACCATTGCCAGACGCGAGACAAAAACGAGATCTCGCCTACAACATTATTTAAGGAAAAGACAACAACATTTTCCCTCTCATTCTTCTCACGCTGATGCCGAGCAGGACTTCAAAGCCAGGAGCTCACAGCGGACTTTTGTCCCGCTGTGATATCACATGCATTATATCCAGAGGTTATTGAACCTCAAGTGTATTGGAGAGAAGGTTAACTACGCACTGCTGTGAAGATGGTTACTGAAAGCAAACCCCTTGTACGAAGCATCTGTGAATAAACGGTTATCGAATTTACTCCACCTGAGAACTTCTTTCTTCGTATTTCCAGTTCCTTGAATCAACAGAATAATTATAATGGAAGAAAAAGATACCCCAAAAGTATCATAAAAACATTCCTTCCATTATAAGTTCAAAGGGGGACAGATGAACGCAGAAAAAGGATCTCATTTCTAGGCAGCATGCATTCACACTTCTAGCCAAATATACGTTTCTAGACGCACTCCTGGCAATTAGCTTAATACTCTCAGTAATTCATCTCCGTATGTATTGAAGTAAATGAATTCATTGAAAACTTCAAATGGTGACTTGGTTTTAATATGGAGAGTGACACACATGCTAACCAAAACACCAATCAACCGTTTCCACAGCTTCCACAAAACCAACGTGATTTCTTAATGTCGGACTCCGCCCTCCGAGTCGTCTGCAATTGTTGACATCTAAGAATAATAATATGCGCATGTTAATTTGATACGAAGATGACAAACTGATTGCCACTGTGCTCCTGTGTATTCTAGTTAAAGGATATTAGTCTCCCTGGCATCTGCAACTAAGACCTTAGTTCACGCATGCAGTTGAGAAAGGAAATGATAAAGATATTACACTAATGTAAAGGAAGAACGTTTTGCGCCTTCGTATCAGGATTTATCTGTTCATAACCGTTATAGAAGTAGCGTTATTTTTACTGAAGAGCTTTCATACACACACACACACACACACACACACACATATATATATATATATGACTTATTCATCATGTTGTTTGTTGGATAGATCATTGTTGAAGTATTGAGTGAATCATTTTGCAGAACCTACTCCGATGGGTGAGTCACTTTATGAGAATGGAAGACTGCAGAACTCCGAAGCGTAGTGACCTAAGGAGTGGAAGGCGTCCACCAAGCTAAGGTTTTAAAATTGGATGAAATCATTGCAGAAAGCTAGTATCTCGGAAAATGACTTCAACTGAACTGGCAAGATGGAGGAAAGCGATACATGTCAGGAGTAAGAACGTTGAAATAGCTCAAAGAAATAACGAAAAGTTGAAGAGAGATGTTAGAAAGAGTGCGGACGTAATATTTCCAGGAAATGTGGGTAACCAGAATGAGCAGACATGCGATGACTGTGAAAAAGTCTGCCTCAGAGTCACAAAAGAAACCATGTACAAAAAATTCACTTGGATTGCGCTATACACAGCACAACAACAGGCTATGAATGCGGGAAGGTTTGTCTATCACTGGGAGGCTTGAAACGACACATGAAAGTGCATGACGACCAACAAGTGGTTCCTGTTGTTGTTGGCAGTCATGTATGTAATATTTGTGCCAAAGAGTGTCACTTGCAGGCCTGAAAAGTCACACCCGTGTTGCTGACACATGAGACCGATTCTAAACTGCTTCAATCGATGGCCATACTCGACAACGAGTAAGCGACCATCATGTACGTATGTATGTATGTATGCGTGTATGTCTACCTGACAACCTGAGAGTAGAGGGGACTTTATATCCGTGAGAGACAATATCTCTAGTGCTGGTAGCACGACAAAACGTTCTCAGCTCAGACTGTGAAATGATTGGTGGCAAAAGGACGACCTACATATGAAAACAAATGTCAACATGAAGAAGGGAAAAAAGCACCGAAATATAGATTCCAAAAGTCACAGCACAGGTAATATGTGAAAAAGAGCAGTCATTTAGAATGAGAAAAATCCGATATAAAATGAATAGGATTCTTTAATCATGTCGCAGATTACTTTTCTAGTGTCGGTGACACGATAAAATGTACTGAATCCATGTTGTAAAGTTGTACGTGACAGGAAGTGCACCCAACCGTGAAGAAAAAGAACTTGCAGAAAGCATACACCCAACTCCACGTACAGTTGTCAATGAAACGGAGAATGTCTTGCTAAAAATATCGTATGCAAGTGTCAAGTAATTACGAGTGCAGCTACTAGGCCTAACAATTTCAAAAGGCGCTTTTATACACTTGTCCACTCATTCAGAAACCCTAAATTGGCCCATTCAACTTCACTGACCGAATACATCTGACGTGGCTGTGTGGTAAGAAGCTTGCTTCCCAACCACATAGTTCCGGGTTCA
>NC_068982.1:169065643-169067597 GCF_001194135.2 Octopus bimaculoides
TATATATATATATATATATATATATATATATATTGCACGCCAGGAAAACAGTGTTGTTCAATAAGGGTTTGGCCTAGGTCAAGCAATCCGACCCCGTGGGCTCCTTTGATGTAGCGATGGGGCCCTATGACAGCGCTGATGTATATCCTTGATACTCTTAAGAAAAAGTTCCCCTCTGTCGTCTTTGGTCTCTACAGAGACAACGCCTTGGCCATCGCTTGAGGAGCAAACGGTCACACACTAGACAGGCTTAGGAAAGATCTAATTAGCACACTTACCTCCATGGGATTAAAAATCACCATCGAGACCAACCTCACCACCGCAGATTTCTAAGATCGCTCGACTTGGGCTCCGGTACACACAGGTCCTACCGCAAGCTAAATGAGAGGCCACAGTACAACAATGCAGCCTCCTGTTACCCACCCATCGTGTTTAAAAACCCGGTGAAGAGTGTTAGTAAGAGGATCACGAACCTTTACTCCAGCCAAGAGATTTTTGATGCAGCAGCCCCTATTATAACGAGACCTTAGGTGCTAGCAGATTTAGGGACCGCATCTCCTACATGCCAGGCCCCAACATCCGTAGAAGTAAGTACCACAGAAATATCATTTGGTTCCCCCCACCACCACCACTTCTAACATAACGTCTGTAGGTAGGATATTCCTTAAGTTAATAAACATTTCACTAGTTCACATAGCTACGGACTCATTTTCAACAGGCACAACCTCCAGGTCTCTTTTAGCTATGCCCCCAATATTAAGAGCATTCTAGTTAGCACCTCTACACCACGAGCGGAGGCAGGATGTTGATGCAGGGACCGCAACAGATGCCCAGTGAAGGGCCACTGCGAAACCAAGGGAGTTGTCTGTAAAGCTGAGGTATTGGCCGACCCTAACAGCAACAGCAATATCAGCAGCTCCTCTAACGGCGACCACACTAGCAGGGACGTCAGTACCAATACTAGCAACAGCAGAAACGCAAACAGAACCAACAGCACCATCGCCAGCGACAACATTAATGACAGCAATGGCAGTACCCCTAACGACAACAGCAGCTTACCTAACGGCTACGTCTACAGCAGCAGGCCCGACAGTTCCAATAGCAGCAGAGGCAGTACCATCGCCAGCAATAACAGCAATAACAGCGACGTCAGTATCCCTAACGGAAATAACAGCAGAAACATCAATGATATCTACAACTGCAATGATAGCGCCTCCATCAATGGTGATAGCCATAACAACGGCACCTTTGCCAACATCGGCAGTGGCGGGACCAACACCATCGCCACCTCCAGTGATTCCAGCACCAGCAGCGTCAGCACCAGCAACGCCAGCAGCAACAGCGCCAGTCCCAGCAACAGCGGCGACAGTGACGCCAACACCAACAGATGCACCACCGCCAACAAGCGACTACGGAGATGCATCGGCTGTTCCGGGAACTCGTTCAAACGACGCCTCTCCAACCACAGATCCTCCGTCAGGATACCGGAAAGGAGATTCGTCACGTCATTAGCCAGCCATGTATGGCAGCTAATAGACGAAAGGATTCCATATACATCATGGAGAATCCAGGTCCCTACATTAACGGAATCAACCACTTTGAATTATGCATAGCGGAACGGGTGAGGATTCTAAAGGACTCCCTCGACCCAGGAAACATCCTGAATTTCAGAACGGAGGTCTTCGGACCGCGTTTACATTTTAGGAAATTCCTGCTAGCCTATTGAAACCCACGGGTGATCAATAGACAAAGAGACACAACCCCCATTGTTGACATCGGCAATCGATAACCAAAAAGAGACAATCCCCTTTGTTGATTCCGATAAAATAAGTTCAGGCTTACAAAGAATAAGTCCTGGGGTCGATTTCTTCGACTAAAGGCGGTGCTCCAGCATGGCCGCAGTCAAATGACTGAAACAAATAAAAGAATATATATATATATATATATATATATA
>NC_068982.1:169067805-169079886 GCF_001194135.2 Octopus bimaculoides
TTTACAGTCTCTGAAGAGCGTGTTTATTCGATAATCGTTCGTTTATCCGGCGGGAAACCAATTGATAAGATCAGATCTATAATACTCTATACTTTGATTTATATACTGCTCGGATCTTGTTCCTCGATTGCTAGACACAACGGAAGTCGTGAATGTTTGTCCCCACGAGAACAGCACACAAGAAAATCTTATGTGGTTTCTCAACCTTCTAGAAGTAGCAACCAAATCTTTCTCAAGTTCTATGGATGTGAACTTCCATCGAACTCACGATCCTTTAAACAGTTACTAGGCTCCACAAATCCATATTAAATCCATCTTCTCTTTTCTTATGGCTAAATTGTTTTACAAGGTTTTGTAGTGAAGAAAAAATACGATCATCATCATCGTCATCAGTGTTGTCATCAACACAACATTTCATAAAAGACAAAAGGCAGCATGCACACGCCCTCAATTATATAACAACTGGAAATACTAGAATTTTGCCTTTAACAAATTTTGAGGCGACCAAAAACACTTATAAAATATCGGCCGTTTACTTTTGTCTATAAACCCTGTAGCATTTTTTCTATTTTTATTTATTTAATCTTTTTTTTTTGTAATGGTAACATATTTTTCTCATTGCGTGACAAGGTGTGAGATTTCCAAGTTCAGCAATCGCTGAACTTGCGACAAATGAACATTCAGATCTCCCTCAAATCTTATACTATTGATAAAAGAAGCTTACATTACATAATGTTGTCCTACAAAGGCTTAAATGCATGGGATAATCACGATGTGAATGTGTTTGATCATACGTCAGCACGATCAGGGTTGAACTAGAACAAACAGTCCCAATTACGAATAACTACCTATTTATAAGAAATATATACTTCGTTTTCTCATAAATGGCAGAGACAAGTGGTTGGAAGCAATTTTTGTTTCCATTTATTCTATTTGGAAAACAATAGAAACTCAAATAATTTGTGTCGCTCTTCCAGGTTAACAACACAAGGGAAATGATTTTATTCTAAAACCGGGTCAACGATAAAAATAATTTTTCTTCAAGATACGAAAATTTTCAATGATTAAAAAATATTTTTTTACATATACAATTAATGAGTTATATCTCATTTCAATCAATCTAATCTCGCATTTTTATTCCCATAATTTGCCGTTGTAGAGTTAATCGACTACAATCCATCATTTCTAAAATTCTGACCTTGTGTATGTCGGAGAAAAGATTATTTCAGAAGTTAGGTAAACGAATTCTAGGGAAAAAAAAATTAAGGAAGCTTTTGTTTCATTGTTTTCCTTAAGATAATGAATAAAACATATTTTTCTCACATTTAAATTTTGTTGAAATTGTGCTTAAATTAAATCGATTTGTTAGTTATAAGCTTCTTGAAATATATATTTTTATTTATCTCATCTATGGTTATTAAATGAAATATAACATTTCTTTTCTACGATTCTTTTTTTCTTAACTCACACATGACATTTCTTTACTGTGGAATTATTTCCGTTCACCATGAACACGCTCCTAATATTACTTCCGGTTTGAAAACTTGTTTGTTTTTTGCTCGCTCGTCACTGGATTCATATTAAACATTAATTGTTCTAACATTTAAGTCACAATAGAGCAGTAAACATGCCTAAAGGTGTTGGCCGAAAAGTCCGTTCGAAGCATAATTATAAATATAATGTTAACCGAAGAAAGGAAAATAAGAAAAGGAAGAAAATGCCCAATATTGATTGGTAAGTGTCTCGTTTTCTTTGATACACCACGTGGAGAATATTCTCTCTTCATAAAACGTCGACAAATGACTCCCGATGTTGGCGAATTTCTTAATTTATTATTGTTTAGCACGCAGTCAGCCTTCGTTAAAAGCATTGTAGCTATAACATTCCTGTCTTTTAAGGATATATTGGTCTGTATTATAAAGAGTGATGTTTGCGAGAAATTTAATTGCTATTTCTACCTTAAGTTGTCTTACATACTGTAAACAGTGATTGATATGGGTATTTGGAACAAGGGTTACACCAAGGCTCGAGTGACGGCGGTTGTAGGAACTGTGGGTACACTAAGGTTCGAGTGGTTGAGCTCGGGAACGTAGTGATTGACACTATAAGCGACCCAGGGGAACGTCTTCTTGTTAACTCCCATTTCCTTTACTGATTGTAAAAAAAATAGGTACTATTAAAGCAGCGCGGACCCGAACGCGCAGTCGCGCGTCCGCGCTAGCTAGTCGTGAGTGGTCGATCCTAACCCTAAATACGTATTCATTTGCACACGCGGGTTAGGGTTAGGATCGACCACTCAAGACTAGCTAGCGCGACTGCGCGTTCGGGTCCGCGCTGCTTTAGTAGTACACCCTATCCCTATCCCTAACCCGCGTGTGCAAATGAATACGTGTTTAGGGTTAGGGTTAGGGTTAGGATCGACGTTCGGGTCCGCGCTGCTTTAGTAGTACCAAAAAGTATTTGGAGTTGTAACCGTATGCATGTTTGTCCCAGAAATTAGGCTCCTTGTTTTACGTTGTGAATAGTAATTAGAAGTTGCTGGATCGTTAAACACATGAAGGGCGAAAGTAAAGAATACGTACACCCGGTGTTAATGGTTAGGGTTTTTGTTACGCCGAAAACGAGTGGTATACGTATTCTTTACCTCCGCCCACAAGAAGTTCTTTCCTTTCAGAAAAAAATAAACCAACTAAATTCAACGTGATTGCAACCTACAACTTCCTAAACGTATCTTTACAAAATTATATTTAAAACGGTATTCATTATTGAGAAAACCAGAGAAGAGGGCAATTAACTAGCTATACCATATATATTGATGGACATTTACCCCATGGGTTTCCAATTTGAAAAAATTTCGAAGATGTATTTTTAAAAATTTAATGTAGAAGTATTCATGTACTATAAAGGTCCTTGGAAGAATCAAAGGGAGGTAATCAAAATATTAGACTTGAATGAGACATTTATTAATGGAACTCTAACGTACATGAGTACCAGCATTAAATATCGTTATTGGATCCAGATTGGCCTACGGCTAAACTGTAATTGTTTTGAGACTAGTGGTTTTCAAAATGACATACCAGCACTCCCCTTAAAATATTAGTGAAATATTTGCCCCTCACCCTTTTTATTAATTAGATGAAAAAATAGTTTGCATCCATAGTATAATTCTTTCTTCACTATGATGGTGGAACAATTTTAAAAAGTTTTAAGCTGTCTTAATTTTATTAAGCTTGGCAACTTGTCTCTTAACCTCCCCTCCTCCTCCATGAGAAATACTGCAAGACGAGTCATCCAAACAGCTTCTTCATGGTCATTCAACCTGCTAGATATAGCAATCAAATCCTTTTCACATCACACCCGCCTAGCTTTAAGAAGGATATATTGGATAATGTTATCTTAGTCACTGCTGGAAAGCTTTTGATCGTAGATCTACCAGCACAAGACTGACCCTTAATTAAACAACACCGTTAACCTAACTTTTTTTTCCTTCTTAAATTTAAGGCGAAAATCACTCAATGAAATCAAGTATACTTAAGCAATCAGAAAAGTCTGCTCTTTGCAACCATTCAATAACCAAAGACGCTTGATCTACTTGAGATAGCAACTAAATATCCCTCAAATAGCATCCTACTATTTTAAAGCAAAGGGAGAACAAATTGGGTATTATAAATCCTAGATGCTTGTCTGAAAATAGTTGGGATGGACATGTCTTTATTTTTTTCACTTTTAGGTTCAGGCATGACTGTGTTTAAGAAGCTTACTTCCCAACTAAGTGGTTTCGGTTCCTTTTGCAGAGCACCATGGGCAAGTGTTTTCTATAACCTGGGCTGAATTAAGCTTTGTGAGTGGCATGGGTTGGATGGTTTGATTGGGGCTGGCAAGGCAGAAGACTGCACTAGGCTTCAATGTCTGTTTTGGTGGGGGTTTTACAGTTGGATGCCCTTCCTAACACATTTATTTATTGTGTGCACTTTTGTCTTGAAATTATATGATAGTAATAAGTAATAAGTGCGCATCACCATGCAAGTGATGCACATTTCCAATCTTCTGTGAAAAATGCGTGTGGTCATAGGAAAGTATTACTTTGCTTGGAAACAGGTGAGAATTGGCTACAGGAAGAGCATTCAGCCATAGAAATTTTACCCTAACAAATTCTGTCTGATCCTTTTCAGCATGCACAAGTAGATGTTGAATTGATGATTTTACCGCCTATAAATGGAAGGGCATCACCCATGATCCTTATATTTTTTCAGAGTCTCCAACACTGGTAAAAGGTAGAGAGGAAATTACTCTCAAACCAAAGTCCAGGCCTGGCCTAAATGTGACTGCTAATTCTACTAAAGACACCCAAGGACTGGGTGGTGGGGTTAAACCAGATGTTAGATCAAGTTGTCCACCCAAAAACACAAAGAGCTGGGAAAGATATTGCAAGGGACCTAATCTGTTGCTGTACCATTTAAACCAATCTATCTGTAAAGTGGTTGGTGTTAGGAAGTGCATTCAACCATAGAAGCCAAAGCAAACTATGGAACTTGGTGTAACCCCTGACCTTCACAGTCCCTGTCAAGCTGTCCATACCAATATGGAAAACGCATGTTAAATGATGATGATTGGAAATGGACAGCTTGCATGACAGTGGCATTGGTTTACAGCTATCACATGAAGTTAAGAAAAGGAGACAGTAGCATACACACACATACATACATTTATGCATAGTATACAATGGGCTTCCTTCAATTCCCGTCTACCAGATCCACCCACAAGGTTTTGGTCTGTCTGGAGCTATAATAGAAACACTTACCCAATGTGCCACACAGTGGGACTGAACTTGAGACTTTGAAGTTGGGAGGCAAACTTCTTATCATATGGCCATGCCTGCTCATAATGATCCTGTCAGTTCATTGTCTGGAGCATTTTGATTATATATCTGCTTCATGGAGGCTAAACATAGAGGATAAAGCTTGTATGAAACTGATATTTACAACCATCACATGCAAGATATGGACATGCTCTTCCCTCATCTGTTGTAGTCCAAAACTCATAACAATTTTGTAACTTTAATGATAAGATCATTCATTTTGGTGGCATCAACAGCAAAAAACTGTGAGCCAAAGGTGATGAAAATAAATTATAAGGATGTTTCATCATCGTTTAACGTCCGCTACGACAACAAAGCAAGACTAGACATAATGGAAAATGACACAGACAGTATGTGTGTGTGTACAAACAAAGGCCTTATGACTATGAGACCGCATTAAGATATGCGTAGAAGTAATGCTAATGGAATATAATGAACTATAGGACTTGAAAAGAAAAGAAAGGTGGAAGAATGGAAGGAAGGTAGAGAAATAAGATGAACCCAGGGCTGAAGCTAAATGCTAAGGTGAGAGCTTGAAGCAAACATGAGTGAAGAGGTCAGTGATCAAGATGGAAAGAGAAACAGGATGGTCATGTGGTATTGAAGAGAGAGTGGATACAGAAACACTAATATATATATATATGCTCATGCAGTGTCATTTTAAAAGCACCCAGCACACACTGTAACATGGTTCACATTAGGATGGGCAAGGGCATTTAGTTGTAGAAGCCAAGTCAAATCAGAATAGAACCTGATGCAGCTCTCCAGCTTGCTGGCTCTGGTCAAACTGTTCAACCCATGCCAGCATGGAAAACAGACTTTAAAGGATCATGATGACAGTATATATATTTATATATACATAAAAATACCGATGAGTGGTACAACAAGGCACCAATATTTACTGGAAAATAGCAATCGATACAAATACGACACTATTGTAAAGCTTCACTGTGTATATACTAGCAAAGACGTGTGTGTGCAACAAACATGAAAAATGTGTCTTACCTCTCGTTTATTTTCACCATCATCCTTATAATTTATTTTTGTCACCTTTCACTCACATACATACACATTCACATCCAGATATATTTATATGTATTGAATGGTCACAATGTTATGTGTGTAATTTGGGTTTCTAAATGTCCAAGATGCACTGTTTGAAAAAATTTGGCCAGTCATGGTTGGAGTGTCTTTGATCATAAGCCTGCTTGATCAGGTTTGACCTAGGGTTAAATAACCTGTTAATGAACAAGACACAATTTGACTATCGTGAAATACATGGTGAATATCTTTTATCCCATGCCTAACCATCTTTAACCCTTTAGTGTTTAAACCGGCCATATCCGGCCCAAATATTCTACATGTTTTATATTCAAAATAGCGATATCTAGCCTCTCACACCAAACCCACATTGACATTCTAAAATTAAATAATCACATCATTGAGATTTCAAAGCAATGAGATAATGCATGATTAATTCAAAACAATTTGAGTGAAAAGGCATTACATTTAACAGAGTAATCTGAACATTAAAGGGTTAAAGAAAAAAAGATGAAGTGGTCATTGCTGGATTGTCCTTGATTATCTACTCTTTCAGGGCTGACCTGGGGCTAAAGTGCATGTTCTGTTGAGCAATCAAAATGCAGTCACTTGATGAGGTAGAAATAGCATCCAACTCTGTCAGATCACATTCTATTATTATAAATGTAAAAAGGAAGATGTAGTCTTAGATTTACTTTCTAAAAAAAGGATGGATGGCTATGAATGGAACATTTTTGACCATAGTTTTTGCATGGGTTGATCTGGACATCTAAATATCTACAAACCGATTTACTATGGGAGTAATTAGCATAAAACGTACATAGCCTAACATTTTCAATATATCAACAGGTATATCGATAGAACACATAAAATGCCTCAAAGTATTTGTTCTGGCTCTTAGTGTTGTGAGTTGAAATCCTACTGAGGTTTGCTTTACTTTTTCTCCTTTTGTGATTAACTAAAGAAAGTACCAGTCCAGGGTGAAGAATAAGTGGAATTGTAGAGTTTTTTTGGGTGGTCTGTGAAGTACTTTGTATTCAATATTCTTGGGTGGTAAACTCCATGATTTCACTTGTTTGAGGAATCAAACTATCCCATCACTTAAGCTTTATTACTGCCCAGGAGTTAAATCTTTCCTCTCTGAATGAGATTTATGGAGGAGCAAAATAGAAATTTCAGTGATTTCTTCAGTTTAATCTTGATTGGATTTATACTAAATTTATTAGATTATGTTGTTGCTTTCATTTTGATATTGTTATGACTGTATCTTTAAAATTAAATCCATTGTTTTAATTCATTTTTTTAAAAATCTTATTTTTATTCACTAGTGCTTTGATAAAGAAATTCTGGGACAAGGGTAAATCTTCACAAAGCAACTTTGAAGACATGGGACTTTGTTTTGATCCTAATAAAACACTGCCTATTCCAAATGTAAAGGTATGCCTGATCATCTTTTCTTTTCAAAACTTCATCAACTTCACCTTTTTGTTGCATTATTTCTGTGTTTCAGATTAAATTTGAAATTAATAAGTATTTAGAAAAATAACTTTGTCATTATTAAGCTAGTGTCTAGGACACAAATTAGCATGAAATTGTAATGGAAAGTTTTAGGACAATTTAAGAACAGGAAGTTTGTATCATAGAACTTAGAGGAATTTTAATTCATTAGTATTAAAAGCAGTAAAGCATCTTCAATTTTATTTTTGCTTAATTACTAAAGTACTTTTTTTCTTCTTTTTATTCAGTATATTTTGTTGCTTGAATTTCCAAAATTATTGATGTGAAATTTGATTTTTAGGATATCATGGGTTATCGAAGCCTTGAAGCTGAAACGATGGAAGTGGATAAAACAACAAAGAAACCTCGTAGAAAAGAATTTGTTGTAAAAGGTTAATAACTTCTTTTTGTTGTCAATTTGGAAGGCGGCGAGCTGGCAGAAATGTTAGCACACCGGGCGAAATACTTAGCAGTATTTCATCTGCCGTTACGTTCTGAGTTCAAATTCCGCCGAGGTCAACTTTGTCTTTCATCCTTTCGGGGTCGATAAATTAAGTACCAGTTACGCACTGGGGTCGATGTAATCGACTTAATTCCTTTGTCTGTCCTTGTTTGTCCCCTCTATGTTTAGCCCCTTGTGGGCAATAAAGAAATAAACTTGGATAGTTTGAATATTTTGAAAGCTGACCATTCCATTATTAGTGTGATAATTCTCACTGTTTGTGTTCCACCAAATCATCATTTAGTCTTCTGCTACATATATTAGTTTAAAGATGTTAAATCATTAAGTGTATATGGGATTGGATTACTAGCTCCTGGGTTATGAGCTAAAAATCAACTATAAATACTTTGTTCTTTTTCTGGGCAAGACATGTAGAAATATTATTCTTAAAAGTCTATTTTTACTTAAAAATTGTGGTTTCTCTCTCATGTTTAGTTTGGTGAAACCAGAGTTAAGCATTTAGGATTTATTTGCATTCATAAATAATTTATCAAAGTGGAATCTTATTCCTCACCATGAAAATATACAAATTCAACAGCTGAAGTAGATGATTAAACAGATGACAGCTATCTTGGCTATTCGTTGATTTCCTGAGAATGAGATCTTGACCTCGTCTGTGCTGGTGCCTTGTAAAAAGGGCATCCAGCCATAAAAACCATGTCAAAACAGACAATGAAGCATGGTGCAGTCTTCAGCCTAGCCAACTCCTGTCAAACTGTCCGACCCATGCCAGCATGGAAAGCAGACGTTAAGTAATGACGAGTATCTTGAATGCCTGTGTCAGAGTATTGATTAAGAAGTCATTACACATCCTGGTACTGGTTATGTACCTTATGCAATTAACAATACTAAAACCAACAAATATTTCACTAGTATGCTGTGTGAATTCAACTAGACTTGGTATTTCTTGGAGAAGAGGAAGATGGACTCACCAAGCTTAGTATACACCACATAATGAGTCTTTATTTAGGTCCCTACTATAACTCAACTACACTGGATTTATTATCCACTGGTGTTTTGTAATTTTTTAAAGTCTTTAAGTTAAGTTTAATCTCAGCTACAAAAGAACAAATACTAAATGCATTTAGTGGCTCTAAAAATGTATAAATGTTGCTAGTTGTCTTGAAGTGATGAACATAAACTGTTTGATTTAAATAAATGCATGGTTTTCGTGTTGCAGTTGTTGTCAGCATAATGATGACATATGTATAGATCTGAGTTGACCAAAAACAAATTCAGAGCTGTATTGATAATTTTAAGTGTACAATTATTAGCATCAACCCAAAATGCCTTTAAATCCTGCAGAGGTCAATTTTGCTTTTCATCCTTCTTGGGCCAATAAAGTATCAGTCAACTATTGGCGGTGATATAATCGTTGATACATATACACGCAGGGGAGCCGCGTGCGCACGTTCATTTGTATATTAGTTTTTTTGTATGTACCAGTGTAAATAGTTGCGCTGAGTTACGTCCCTTTTATACCGAAAATGGTAAAACTTCTGTCATTTGACAAAACCAGTACTAAACTTATATATTTTTGAATAAAATCTCTTGAAGGTGGGTGTCTCACCTCCCTAAATTTCAAACCTTTGTATATGATCATTTCCTTTCTCCCTGGTTGATAGGTTTAGAAGAAGAAGCAAATCAAGCAGAAAAACGGCCAAAATCCATGCCAGAAGAAGAAGTCAAATACTGTGTACTAATGATGGAAAAATATGGGGAAGACTATGAAGTGAGTAAACTAGTTTATTGTCATTTCTCTCAAAATGTTAGATACTTCTGGATTAACCAAATCTATGATTGATGATTTCAGAATAAATTCTATATTTTTATAAGATGGCAAGCTTTGTAGAACAAGTGCTACTTATTTTCTTTTAGTTAATCGTCATTTAATGGGATTTTTTTTTTTTTGTATGTGTTCAGGTCTTTATATCTCATATTAATTTCTTTTTTTTTTTCACAGAAAATGGCAAGAGATTACAGGAACTATTATCAAGATACACCAAATCAAATTAAGAAAAAGATAAACAAATTTAAAAATATGGAAAAGCAATATAAAAAATATTTAGCATCAAGGAATTCAGGGAAAGCAACGATGGAAATGGACACAGCAACAAAAACAGAGCTGGAAATAGAGACATAAGCTCAATCTTAAATGATGTACAAATAAAAAAAATAATAATTAGTTTTATTTATTATATTCTTTTTTGCTAATTTCAATCATTGGCTGTGGTTATGCTGGAGCACCAGTTATAAAGAATTTTATTTGATCTTGGTTGTGTGGTTAAGAAGCTTGCTTCCCAATGATGTGGTTCCAGGTTCGGTCACACTTTTGGGCGAGTACCTTATATATCCCAGGTTAACTATAACATTTCTGAGTAGATTTACTAATAGAAACTGAAAGCTCATTGTGTGTATAAATATATCAACATCATCATTTAATGTCTGCTTTCAATGCTGGCTACAGTTGGTTCAACAGGAGCTGGCAAGCCAGGGGACTGCACTCAGGCTTTACTGTGTTTTTAGATGGTTTTTATAGTTGGATGCCCTTCTTAATGCCAACCACCTACCAAAGTGGACTGGGTGCTTTTTACATGGCACTGGCAAGGTCTATATGTAGTATGCCTATTTATACATTATATTTACAAAAATACTTTTTCAGTCTTGAGACTTTTCTAAGTGTTTATGATTGACTATAAAATCTTTCAGAGATTTGTTCTATTGCATGATGTCTTGGACAAGTGTCTTCTATGGCCCTGTTCCAGAAGAAGCCTGTTGTGTGTGTGTGGTTGGATGTGAGTGATTTTGCATTTCCTTATTTACATGTGTTCATTTGCAGATTGTAAACTGTAGCTTTTGCTAGTGATGTTACTTGCAGTCCATCATTAAAGTACAACTGGGCTTCTTGATTTTGTTTGGTATTTGTAAATGAAAGGCTCATTCATCTGGTGGTGTTTCTGGTTCTCTATGTAAACATGTCTGGGCTGTTTGTTGATTGATAGACTAGGAGCTTGTTACCTCACTTGGTAATTTGGGTTGGCAAAGATGCATCAAGTTGATAGATCAAATTGAAGCAGTGAGAAAGAGTTAATACACAATGAGGTTTAATGACATTCTCTTAGCTAAGATCAATAATTATTTCTCTTAGAGCAAGCCACTCTGTCTTGCATTTTTTGACTGGGAAAAGGATTTTGATATGATAACCTTGCTCTGTAGACTCATAGCTGCTAAGAAAACTGTAAGCCATAAAGAAGGGTGTTGTCAGCTAAGTGGCAGTTAATCAGCCATGACTGTTCAGTCTTGTTTTTAGAGTTTATTGAAAACTACATTGATGTATTCTGCCTCACTTTGTACAGTAGGGGGAGATTTGGATACTTTTTCTTGTAGGTTAAGCAACCACTCAGAGGCTTCCCTATTTAGCTTGTGCATGTAGTTTGGAATCAATGTTTGGTTCTCAGGCCCTCTCTTATCCATGAGAATTCGTCTATGCCAACAACTTAGTTGTCATAGTTAAAGAATCGAAGGAAATGCTTCAAAGATGGCACCAAGATTGAGAATCAAGAGGCTTAAAGTCAACCAAGCAGAGTTGAAAGTTTTAATTAGTAAGAAAGAAAACTTGACTACCGTCTGGGTGGTTGTCTTGCTTACTATGTTGAAAATGAGTCAGTAAGAAATGGATACTGTGTACTCAATGCAACCTACAGTAGTGTGATACTAGCAAGTCGATAGGACTTCATATGATCAGCTGTGGAGGTGATTGCATTCAGAGGGGTTTAAAAAAGTTCAGGTAACTATTCTGCTGACAATAAAGGTTGCTTCTCACTGAGTGAAGGGCATCAAAGGTCCCAGTCATGCATCATCACTTCCTTAAGACCCAACAAGCTGGATAGAAATGAGGCGAGTATAATGTATGACAGCAGAGTGAGGTGAGCCAAGAGGGAAAAAATGGGCATCAACAAAATTGGCCATAGAGTTGACTACAACAATACAGATATGTGATTCATCATCATCGTTTAACGTCCGCTTTCCATGCTAGCATGGGTTGGACGATTTGACTGAGGACTGGTGAAACCGGATGGCAACACCAGGCTCCAGTCTGATTTGGCAGAGTTTCTACAGCTGGATGCCCTTCCTAACGCCAACCACTCAGAGAGTGTAGTGGGTGCTTTTACGTGTCACCCGC
>NC_068982.1:169084256-169091186 GCF_001194135.2 Octopus bimaculoides
GGAGAGGCCTTTGTTACCAACAAAGGTATATATATGTACATACCAGTGGCGTGCAGTCTCAGTAATGCAAAGTAAGCAGCGCATGTCCAGTAATTTCTATTGGGAAATTAGATAAAATATTTACTTTGTTTCAAAGAAAATCTATCCAGTTGTCTTCGAAATATTCTGTCTCCCTTCCCCTCATTTAGTGACTAGTAAGTTATGCGATGAGGAGACCGCATGTAAACACTTCCTATCTGTGTCTGTTAGTTTGTCCTTCCTCCCTCTCTCTTAGTGATCTGTTAAAAGATATACTAAGACCGATAGCATATATCTTTTGTACCCCCTTCCTCTCTCTATCGACAAATATATCGGGTAGGCAATGCTATGAAACAAGCTGCATGTCAACTATATCTATCTCTGTTAGTTTGTCCTTCCTCTCTCTCTCTCTCTCTCTTAGTGACCTGTTAAAAGATATGCTAAGACAGCGCATTTGAAATATTTTGTACCCCCTTCCTCTCTCTATCAGTGACTTGGTAATTTAATCAGGCTGGCCATCATCATCATCATCATCGTTTAACGTCTGCTTTCCATGCTAGCATGGGTTGGACGATTTGACTGAGGACTGGTGAGACCGGATGGCAACACCAGGCTCCAATCTAAATTTGGCAGAGTTTCTACAGCTGGATGCCCTTCCTAATGCCAACCGAGGCCCCCTCTCTCTCTCTTTGTTAGTGTAGAATTGTTGCTGGTTCCACTTATTGACCGGAACTGGATCAGTTCTTTAGAACTGCTATAATTAGCCATAATTCTTGGACAAGCCTGGCGTGTAAGTTTGAATTTTTTATCCAAAACATCTGTTTGCACTATTATATTTTTGGAGTGTTCTGAAAACAAAAATATTATATATATTATATTTCTTATTTCAGAAGTAGCTAATTAATCTTAAATTAGTTTAATTAACGTTTTTTTTTAATTCACTTACAATTTACGCGTGCTTTACTTTTTTCGAAATGAGTGAAATGTGTGTTATAAACGATATTTTAAGAAATAGTTTTTCGAAAAGAGACTTCCATGGAAAACAATTAATTATAAATGATGGGAGACCAACACCGAATTTACCTAATTTGCGAACTTACAAGAAATTCACGAGACAATTTCAGGTTAATTTGTATGAAAAGAAAAAATGGTTAGCTGGAAGTGCTACACTTAATAAATTATTCTGTTGGCCTTGTTTACTTTTTTGCTTAGTAAAGAATGTTTGGAATGATAAAGGCTATGATGATTTAAATAATTTACATATGGCTATGCTAAAGCACGAGCGTTCTCAAAGCATATAAAATCTTTGATAGATCTTAAAATATTCGGGAATGTTCGCATAAACTTACAATTAGATGCATGTAATAATCAAAGCATACAACATCATAATGAGAAAGTTAGACGAAACAGATCTATTCTGCAACGATTGATTGATGTTGTTATTTTTTTAGGCCTCCAGGAATTATCGTTTCGGCAAATTTTGTAAATAGGGGCAGGGTAATGTTGAATATTTAAGAAAATTTGCAGAGTGTAAGATGTTTGTAAGCAATTCCAGAACAACAAAAGCCTTACTTTCACTACAAAATTTCAATTTCGTTTGTGTCTAAATATTTTCATTCTTTCAAACCATGGCAAACCCCCGACAAAAACTCGTGTTGCATCTCTTTTGTCAGTGAATAAGTCTCGGTTTCAAAGCAACGAAAATATTGACAATGAAATGAGATTTAAATGTTGCAGTGAAACAACCATTTCTCTTTGTGTGTGTTTGTGTCTGACTGTGTGATGATGTGAATGTTCCGAGGCCTCTCCCCCCTCCGTTCGCGAGCGCGCATTTTTTCTTCATATTCGTTCGCAGCAAGTTATTTTACACGTATTTGAATATTTTATTTTTTTTATTTCCCACCGGGTCAAACGCTTTAGTTTGACCTTGATTAGAGTTTGTTATAATGTAAATTTTGACCATCTTACATCAGTATTGTTTGGCAGGAGAAATGGTTCAACTTCTTCGTCAAACCTAACCTACATAGGTTTTCCTTTCTGTGCTGCTGGGTGTAGTCTATTTACAGCCGTAATTGTCTTGTTTCAATCTCAGAGATGTTGACTGCCACAGCAGTTTTGGAGGCTTTTTAAAATGTTGAATTTTCACTGTCTTTCATTGTGTGTATTCATGTATATGCGTGTATTGTCAATGTGTGTGCGTGAGACGTAGTCTTTTAATATACGAAGTTCAGTAAGTCTCAGAACAGTCTGCTTGAGTATCAATAATTTTCCCGGAATTGACAAGTAGCATGATAAAGCACCTGACTTGTCTTCTAGAGCGTAACGATCTTAAAGCATGGCCATATAATGTAACTAAATGTATTCACTTAATTAAATCATTTCAAATTGATTCGGCTCAACCAATAGGTATAGGGGCTAATGCAGAATCGCACCCCTTTGAAAAACGAATTTTGTGAAAAATTTTTTTCGGATTCCTACCTTTAACAGAGATTCCGAATATGCAAAAATATTAACAGAATCCAATTTCATCTTCATTACATTTCACTTATGATTTTTAGACTTTTTAAGGGAGAGGGAGGATGAGAAAGTACTGACGTTTCGAAGAGAGAAAAATACAATCAATACACTTATTTCAGGCTCATCTCTACAGAGCCATTTTTTATTCCCTGCTTATTCTAGGACATACGGGGGTGATTGCATATTCAGAATCTCCCATATATAAATTGTAGGAATACGAAAATTTTTTTACTGAAAAATTGCCAGGGGGGGGGGGAAATCATTGCATGCCCAACTCCGGAAGTCACAGCATGCCACTGGTACATACATATGTGTGTGTGTATGTTTGTGTCTCCTTGTCTTTACATAGTGTGATAGTTGTAAAATGAGCGTCAGTTATACAAACTGTAATCTATTTCCAATATTCTTCAAAAACATGTTTGGCCAAGGAGAAAAGGACATTGGCCAAGGACATTGATGGAAAACAGGTGTAGATTAGCAGTAGGAAGAGCCTCTGGCTGTAGAAAACCTGCTTCAATAAACTCCAACCAACCAATGGAAAGGTGGATGTTAAAATGATATGTACAAAAAATTAATTATGTTGAGAATAATCTGCTTCTTCATCATTTAACATCCATTTTCTAGACTGGCATGGGTTGGATGAGTTCATAGGAGCTGGCTAGCCAGAGGACTGCACCAAGCTCCGCTATCTATTTTAGCACGGTTTTTATGGCTGAATGCTCTTCCTGATGCCAACCACTTTACAGTGTTGACTGGGTACTTTTGATGTGGCACCAGCACTTTGTTCAACCTTTCAATACTGAGGACATCTAGTCCGTCTATTGAGCATGCTGTACTTGTGTAGAGACCATACCAGTATTTCACAAGTGACCACACCCAAATGAAAGCTACACATAACTAATGGTAAGATTGAGTATTGACTTTAAAGTTCCTCTTTGATCTCATATAAGAACATTTTTACTGCTGTTCATGAATATTCCTCATTGCTATTCTCTGAAATATGACATCCACAACTGTCATCAGATGCTTAAACTTCATCTCATGAAAATTTATCTAACTAGTCAAGGTGTGGCATCTTATCACACATTATCATCCAACAAGAAACATTCAAATTGAAAGAGAATGGCATTGTCTGGGAAGTTCATATCCATACTGTCAAGTCATGTTGCATTCTTAAAAGTGAATGGGAATCTCATCCACCAGAGGCTCTTCACTCTGTTAGATTCAAGTAATAAACATATCCTGGAACTAATATTGTGCCTTGGACAACCACAAAGTCCAATCAAAGAAGGCAGGTACCATATGGTGTCATACTTTAGTTGCTATTTAATACTTCTTTTGTTCCAGTCTTCACATTTGAAATTAAACTTGATTCTTTTTTTATTGACAAAATGGCAAAAGATTACAAGAGCTAAATTCCAAGATGCACCAAATCAAATTAGAAAAAAAAAATTGTATTGCTTTTCCATGAAAGAAATTAAGAAAGACAACAATAGACAGACACAAACTCAATTTTAATGATGCACAAATAGAAATAATTAACCATACTAGTTTTATTTACAGAAAGGCTTTCTGAGTCTTCAGCTAAGTATAGGTAATAGTGATTAATTATTTACAAGATCTATTAGACATTTATAGGTGTGTAGACAGATAACAAAAAAATTACTTCATCCAGGTTTGTTGATAAGCTACAACTACATAAAGCTCTTTTTATTGTTGAAAAATATCAGGTTATCTAAGACGTTTATGTTGATAGTAATATTGACATCTTCAATAACTTGCCAAACAACTTCAAACCCAATTGTAAGATATTAGACATGTACAAAAATTAAAATGATTTTATGCTTGCCAAAATCTCTGCAAGTGATTCACATTGTGGTATAAAAATATTCCTTACAGTAACTTGTTCTGAAGTTCTTTAATAAAGCTGATATTAACCAATATTACTTGTTTTCTAAAAAAACCCCGAAAATCTGTGATTTATTGATTCAAATTACTAAAATTAATTTGATGAGAATGTATTGAAACTTGAGTAAGCTAATTAAAAATTGCAAACAATTCAATAATTCAAAAACTGAAAGCTTAGTTATCAATGAAAAGTATCTAAAACTGCTTCAAGCTCTTCATTGTTTTGGATTTCTAATTTTTGAAATTATTCGAATATTAAGGTTAAATTTTATTAATAGTTCAGTTTTAAAACCCCTTAATAAATGTTTGTACAACATTCCAAATGGTATTAAACGTCTTGGGAAGAGGTGTTGATAAAAGAAAATGTAAGTCTCACTATATTCTAAAAATAAACGAAAATATCTCTTTGGGTATGTATTTGGAAACTTTGAAAACTTCATGACTTTTAGTGTCACAAAAGACTGCACTGTCTTGATATCAAGCATTTTAAAACTCCAGTGATCCAATAATGCGTTGCACAATTGCTCCCTGTGTTGAGAAAAATAAAATGAGAAAGGAAGTTAATGTAATGATAATACAGTTAGATAAATTCATCATGCACACACACATTTTCCCCTCTTTTTGATGTATAAAAACATGTCAGAAATCTTGAGATTATCATCATCATCATCATTATTAAGATTATTATTATTATCATTGTGATTTTTAAGTATCCAAAAAAAATTATCAATTATTCAAAGAATAAAGCATAGCCTGTTGACATCTTTCCTTTTAACTTTGAGATTCCATTTGCATTCTCTTAATTGTCATTTCAGCTAATCTCAATTTTTTGTTGATCAATTTATAGAATTACAAGATTTATTATAAAGTTATTTACTAAAAGATAAGAGATTTTAGCAATACAACATTTAAAACAGTAAGAGGAATGAGATAAAATGAAATATACACATACACTTAAATGACATGCAGTTTTAATAATAAAAACAAACAAATAAAATAAAGCAGCAAATATAAAGCTTTAAGCAAAAAAAGTAAAAAAAAAAGAAAAAGAAAAATCATTCAAAAGGGTGTCTTTACTATTTTTTACAATCGCTCTAAGGTTTAAAAAATAACGAAAGATTCAAACATTTGCAAATGAATAATTTTAATTAGGATTACTTATACCCAGAGATTTCCACCAGTCAAGAATATATCTGAGTATATAATCTAAAACCTGTCCATCCTAAAGCAATAAATAAATAACAGCAAATCTAAACTAATTTTAAGAAATCTACCTTGTATATTTTATCAATGGAAATGCTATTGGATGCATGTATATTATAATAGCTCTTAGTAGGCAGATTAGGTCTTTTTGTCCAATTTTGATAGAAAAGGTAATTAATGACCTCAGAAATCAAAACCTCAAATTCCATTAGCACTAGGCCTTCTTGTCACTAGTGGTTTTGACTCACTACACTGATAAATCAGCACTTTAGCTAGTAACTGTTTCACAGTCAACAACACATACATCATAATTGCATTGCAACATTAAAACTGGAGGAGATACATGGGATGGAGAATCACTGAAGAAGTCGCAGGTGTGTCATGAAAGATTTCCAGACAATGGATATATAAAATAAGAAGAATAATAAACAAGTTTTGCTTACATAATGAGTTGGATTTTAAAATCTTTTATTGTTTTAGAAAAAAATTTTGTATATCACTAACTTGAACTATATGGTTCAGTTTAATACATTTTCTTAAAACAGTGTTTGTAAGTTTAGCACATTTTGATGTGGTGGATTTTAATGAAAACTTTTTATTTTCTAGATTTATCAGTAAGCCTGAGTAAACAGGAAAACTAAAAGCAAAGACCATGCTTGTATTGAAGATATAGCTATGAATAAGAGGAATTTGATAAGATCTATAGTAATTCATATTAAGTGAAGAATCTAGACAAGTTTTTCATGAATTCTAACAGACCAGAGAAAGTAAAAATCTGTAGAAATGAATTGCTTTCTTCATTTCTTGTGAGAATCTGATGGAATTACATCAATGAAGAAGGCAATTTCTGTATAAGATGTAAATTTCTTTACATTAACACAATGCTTCAGAGTTTTAGGTGATAGAGAAAATTGGAATTTGTGACATTCATGCTAATCTCAAAATTTCAGCAAGAAAATAAAATATAGCATCACAAAACTGAAGGTGTTCTCAAATGAGAAATCAAAACTATGGCTATTAATTGTATGTAGCTATAAAGTGTTACATAATTGTTTAATGGAACCTGAGTGGTACAAGAATCTGTATAATCTTTATGTCTCCTAGATTTGTAAAATCCAAGTTGTTTAATATAATTTAAAAAAAATTTTGGAGATTTAAACAGTGAGCATATTGCTGGTTTAATACTGGGGTATTAGCAAAAGACGTGCACATGCATTTATACATATATATATATATATATATATATATATATATATAATAATATTAGGGAAAAAATCCAAAATT
>NC_068982.1:169091961-169095423 GCF_001194135.2 Octopus bimaculoides
ATATACCACTGAAGTTATTTAGCAATGATGTTCTGTAAAGAAATCACTAATAATATCTGCTTAGTAGCATATTCCTTTTCACTCTTATCCTAATCAAACTTCCTCACAGCTATCATCACAACTTCACAATGATGAGAAATAAGAAGCTCTAGCGATAGACTAACTACAAGATATAAATATATCTTTAAAGAATGGGTAATTTGTTGTTATCACTTTTGAATTAGATAAGAGATGCATGCAGCATAGCTAAGTATGAAGAAACAATGATAAAAATATTTAATGTCAATCTAGCATCAGACACATTCACTTAAATTATAATATAAATAAACTGAAAGGTAAGTTACAATTCCAGATTATTCAAATAGTAACAAATTTATTACTAAACATTTCAAAACTGATCAAAAGCTTACAAAATTACTGGAATTATCCCTATTAATATAAAACAAACATTTCTGAAGTAAATGTTACAAGACTGATGAAATCATAAAACTAAAAGACAGCAAAGAAAAGAATGATAAATGTGCATCTTTTTGTTTTCCTTTTAAGGACAAGTCAGCATTAGTAATCTTAAAACAAAATGCAACATGCCTAAGCAAAGAAATAAAGCAGAAATTAATATCAATTCACATTATAAAAATACACCTGTATAAATGAAGTTAAAAGACAAGCAAACATTTTCTTTAAAGCATTTTAAGCATAAGTATTTAAAGTATATATACATTCATGCAGGGTAAAATTAGGAATAATAATAGGAAAAAGCTCTTAAAAATTGAGGCATATGAAGTAATTTATTAGAAATAGCTGCTGGCAATGCTGTTAGCAAGAATTTGTAAGCAATGGTAAAATTAAGCTGAATATTGAGGCATAAGCAGTAGTTTATTAGAAGTTATAGAAAGAGCTGCAAGTGATGTTATCAACAAGAATTTATAAGCAATGGCAAAGTTATGCTGAATGAGAAATGTCAACTTACAACACAACATTAGCTGGAATGCTCAATTGGCTGTACTGAAAATGAACTCTGTGCTAGGGATTCTATATACATTTAGATGGAAAGTAATTGATTCTATGGGGCAACTATGTGTGTGTGTTTATATATGTATAACAGATGGACAACGGATGCTAAATGATGATGATAGTAGTTAAGAATTTATGATTCACCCACTTGGAAAACTATATAATTCACAGTCAATGTTGTTTTGTTTTTTAATCTAGAAATATGTAAGCTACTAATAATCTATTCACAAAACAGGAGATTGAATTATATACAAAGTTATTTCTACTATGTTTAAGAGACATATAATTTGTTTTGTTTTTCAGTCAGTTACTTGAAGTATTTCAGTGTCTGTCAAAACATCTAAAGATATTTTCTTATTT
Organism: Octopus bimaculoides; assembly: GCF_001194135.2. Classification (NCBI taxonomy): domain Eukaryota; kingdom Metazoa; phylum Mollusca; class Cephalopoda; order Octopoda; family Octopodidae; genus Octopus; species Octopus bimaculoides. The sequence continues at coordinate 169,093,336 of NC_068982.1, forward strand.
TTGAGGATAGTCAAACCATGATTTTAATAAAGAACAAAAAAAAAAAAAAAATTTAGTTACTGAGACTAAAAAGACCTTTTTCTGGAAAATATCTTTAAAACTTAAATATCTAGATTTTTAATCTTACAGCTGATTATGTACATACAAGTGTACATATAATAATTTTTATATAACAGTCATTTTTCTAGGCTTGAGTTTATTGGATAAACTTTGAAGTATTTCATATACTTTACAGCATGGTTTAGTAGTTTTGGGCCACTGATATTTGAGAGTCTGTCTGCAGTAATACTGAAGAGTTCCCCTCTACTCTATATCAATTCTGATTCAGAGTTACTATTCTTCTAGATAGGTTGCATATGATATAGTTTGTAAAGTTCACATCTCCATTAATTTGTTCCTTCCTTTCAGCCATAATTTTAATAGTGGTTTGTACTGTCTTTCACCACAGTATGTACTGTGTGTGTGTGTGTGTGTGTGTGTGTAAGCTGGTGTTGCTTAAAAAGCACCCAGTACACTCTGGAAAGTGGTTGGCATTAGGAAGTGCATCCACCTGTAGAAAACAAGCCAAAACAGACTATGGAACCTGGTGCACTTCCTGGCCTTGCCACCTTCTGTCAAGCTATCCAACCCATGCCAGCATGGAAAATGGGCATTAAATAACACATACATACACACAATAGTTTTTATACAGTACTCGAGAAATAAAAGGGTTACTTAAGTTTCATACGGTGTGCCAATTGTACATAGAGTACATTTTTTTTTGCTCACATACACAGATAGTAAGTATGTATTTCTCATCAATTTAGGGGCTTGTCCTTATTCATCCATATAAGGTAGCTCCCACAAAGATTAGAGCTTTTGCAATAAATTCATCATCAAGTAACTTTTATCAAATCCTTTGGATTCAAATATGAAACAATTTAGAAGTGAATCAGTCCTGGCTTAGTGAATTTAGAAATGTATAATTCAGTCCTAGAAATAGTAAATGAAACCTTTTAAAAACTGACTTATCTCTTAAAATCATTTTATTTCTATAACTAGGATTATTACAACTAAGAAATGCAGTGAAAAAACCACAAAAATGTAACACCTTTTATTTTTCGATATGTTGTAGTTTATTGAAAATATCAGTTAACAAGAACAAACTTGAGTTTATACAAGTGACAACATGAGAAAAATAATGTTTCTTTTGTATACACATAACAGTTTATCAAAAACAAAATTAATTCATGTAAAAAGTTATGTTAGAGAGTAATGAAAACTGTGACCTTCTGATTACGGAAAATATAATCTAAAGATGATGTTAGCAAATGGTTAATATGTCTCACATAACAGAGGAAAATAACATATGTAGGTGGGGTGGGGGCACTGCATTATATGTATTGAGATTTTATTTGAACCTTAAAGTTATAGTTTATAGATATTTAAAACCTTAAGAATATATCTAAGGTTGATTATGTAAAAAAAGAAAAAAATTCAGGTTAAATGTTTTGCACTTCGTAAAACTGTCACTGTTCTATTATTATTATGACTAAAACTGATTTCATATTTGTTGTATGAGCAAGGATCCCTAAGAAATGGCATTGATTTCACAACCCTTGCCAAGTAATAATATCAAGCCAACTAAAATGTATGACAAAATATTTCTGCTTAATTTTTATAACATTCAAAAGGCTTTCTAAACTTAATGGAACCAAGCAAATATTCCAGTAATTGATACATTATTTCAATCAATTAATTTCCCCCCCAACATTTGGTATTTTTTAAGGCACAAAAGTCCATTTTTTAAAATTTATTTTTATAAGCAGAAGGGAATATGATCAGCTGACTAATATGCAAAAAGTATTTGAATATCAATATTTTGTTAATTATATTTTACTAATTTCAATTATTCCATGATTTTAATTATTGTTTATCTTGAATTTTGACAAGAACAACATCTGAGCAACCTTGGAACAGTTAAGTCATTGCAAACTTGAAATGATTTAATGTTAATACATTAACATTTCCCAATATATTCCTTCTAAAAGGTATCACCATACTAATTCCTTATTACAAATCAATTTTCAGCAAGAACTAATCATATAT
>NC_068982.1:169095433-169096866 GCF_001194135.2 Octopus bimaculoides
ATTCCTTAATTATTTTTTACATAAGAAAATACTATAAAAAAGCTGTTAATAATAGATGCCTCTGGGAAAAAAAATATAAGCTAATGAAAACTATTATTTTAAACATTCATTTAGGTTAGTAATTGGCCTATGTAAAAAATAGCAAAGTGAGTAAACATATAAAATCTCATATAAAGGGAGATTTTGGCTGGTTTTAAGCTCCAACAATCTTTCTTGAAAATGCTTCCTGCAAGGATGAAAAAGAGGAAGAAGAAAAAAAATAAAAACAGTTAATCTTCAGGAAAAAACCAAACCAAAACAAAAGGAAATTTACCAAATGTACACATAATACATGTGTGAATGTATATACACACAAAATCATAGTGAAAAATTCAGATATACCTAAAATTATAAGAACCTGAATGTTCATTTATGATTGATTTTCATGTTTTAATTTATAATTCTGTATGTGTTTTGTGTGAGATGAAACACAAGAAAATTTATCTTTAACAAAATAAATAACATATATGTAACTTAGAAGAATCTTTGTTGTGTACCACAACGATTTCCTCAGGTTTTCATAGTGATAGGAATTTGGTTAGCACTTATATTCATGATGATTATTAAAAAAAGGCTATGAGCAAACAGAATTGCAGAACACTGGGCAAAACATTTAGCAGTATTTTGACTGTCTTTTCGTTCTGAGTTCAGATTCTGCTGAGGTTGACTTTGCTTTCACCATTTCGGCATCGATCAAATAGGTACCAGTTGAATACCAGGGTTGATGCAATTTACTTACTCCCTCCTCTGAAATTGCTGACCTTGTGCCAAAATTTGAAACCAATATGATGATTATTATATAACAATTAAGTATATTTTTAAAAAAACCATAATGAAGGGTTTCTTTTGTCATAATGGATTTAGAAGGCTGTCTTTATAACTTTTTCAAGTGCAAATCGTAATTCAAATAATTACTTTGTTACCTATATTGGTGATATCTATCAAGAATGAAACAGAATTGGGCTTCATAATTTTTCTGTATAACATAACTGTAATAGTACTAGATATAGTAGTAGCTAAACCACTATACTGGAAGCAGACTGGATAATGTGGAGCTCATACAATTATTTGAACACACAAGATATACTCTCTCTCTCGTGTGTGTGTATGTGTATATATATATATATATATATATATATATATATATATTAGTGAGAGATGAATAAGAGTTAGACCATAGTTTCATTCAACTGGTTCTTTAGTTGATTTCAGCTGGTTGGAAAGGAACAGAATGACTTTAAGTATGTAACCCCTGATTATTTATCACACACAGACATATATCAGGCTTTATATACTTTCAACAGATGCATGTATTAAGCACTATTATGTTTTTGTACCACAAGATAAATGTGTGTGTGTGTGTGAGAGAGAGAGAGAGAGTGTGAGAGAGAGAA
>NC_068982.1:169096911-169102151 GCF_001194135.2 Octopus bimaculoides
AGAGAGAGAGAGAGAGAGAGAGAGAGAGAGAGAGAAAGAGAGAGAGAGAAAGAGAGAGAGAGAGAGGATATGTATACATTTATATATGTAGATATACAGTAGTAAAAAGAAAATAGAATGTGAAAAAGAATAGTAAAATGAAAATCTTCCAGAAAGACAGAAGAAACAAACAAACAACAAACAAAAAACACCTTAAAATGTCTACTTACTGGGAAGGAGTAAACAAACAGTACGATTAGCAAGATCACGATGATAATTATTAATGCAAAGAGCAATTTCCATTTGTAATTTCTCCAGAAGATATATTTAAATGTTTTCCAAGGAGAGGTAAACCACATGAATGATGTATCAGGTCGGCTGTTGGGAAAAAAAAAAAAAAAAAAATGTAAATAAGTACATTAATTTCTGAACAAAATTGTTTCAGTTGACCTCATCTGAAAGCAATATTTGTACCATTGCTTAACCCTTCAGCATTTAAACTGGCCAGATTTGGCCTTTCACACCTACCCTACAAGGTTGTTCTAAAAATAAACAATAACATCAGTGATATTTTGAAGCTAAGAGATAGTGGATGATTAATTCAAAATAATGTGAATAAATAAGCAATCTGACTGCAAAAGGGTTAAACACTGTCTTGAATGACAAATGGTTTTTCTCTTTAGGACTTTGCAGAACATTATATATCTCTTGTCAGCAGTTGATGCTTTCAAAAAGGCCTCAAAGCTGAGCACTAGAATTACATAACCTCTTTTATCAAGATGTATCCTTTAGAACAGCTTGAACAAGTCTGTTTAATTGGCTTAAAACCAGTTCTGGTCTGAATCCAATACCATGTATTCTCTTCAGTAAGCTTCCACATGTTAAGCTAATTAAATAGCACTCATTTTAATTATCAATGTACCTACACTCCTCATCCAAAACATGGACTATTACATATCTAATCAGCATCTTTAATGACTTGAATGAAATGGTTATTAAATAAAAATAATTATACTTTGCAATAGTTTGTAGATATGTAGGTGGACTACACATTACATAAGTATCTTATAATTTCATAACCTTCATTCTCCAACTATTCGTTTGCAAGCCAATAACTAATGACAGAGATTCAACTGCTACTTCTGGCAGTTCAAACAAATATTAGCTTTGTCTATTTATAATTATCATCATTAGAAGAAACTGACTACCGAGGCACCATACTACTACTACTACTACTACTACTACTACTACTACTAAAAATCTATTACAAAAGGCAGCATCTTGAATAAGAGCTACAATACGTGAATAGAATTGGAGACTGCCAGATAAACGAGTGAATGGATCATTTCAAAGTCATTGGTGTCACATTGAATCCATCACCAATGCAAATATTAACAGGTTTTTCAATTTAGCTGTAAACAGATTTTTAAGACAGTTCACTGTTCTAATCAGTAAGAGTACACTATATATTATGTGAGTTTAGTTAGCTTGACATATTAACTTAATCATCAAAGAAGACCCACCACACTAGATTTGTATTTACAAGTGCGTATCTCCATATTGAAAGGATTAATACTTATCACTTAATGTGATTTTTATCTCTTGAATTTAGAAAATAGATAAACTTGTGTATTCTACTTCTAATATGAAATGAAATTATGTCAAATTGGATGTGTGTATATGTGTGTCTATGATAAACCATTATATTTATCACTATCAAAGGTAGATGAGTTGTAAAACTCTTAGAGTATTGTCCCATATACTTCACAGCACTTAGTTTTGTCGCATTATGCTCTGATGTCATAATAATGAAGCAGTCAGAACATATTTGAGAATAATGAATTTTTAGAGATAAGAGATGTAACACAGTAAAGTTATGGTATTGCAGGCTCTTTCAATCCAAACAATATATAAATAGAAAGCATCATTGAGGAGCACGCTAAACTTACTTTGGGGGCTCTAAATGAGGGTTTTCATTTGGATCTTCTCTGCCAGTACCAGCAGGCCGCTGTATAGCTTCATCCTCTGTGACCAGTTCTAATTCCATTTCAAGTTTACCCTGTTAGAGATGGCAAAAACAAAAAATAGAAAAAAATATATAGTTTTAGGAAAAAAATTCCGCAAATGATATGGAACTGAGATATTAGCATCCAAAGAAAATTAAATTATTCTCCTATTAGTAGTCATGTTGTCAAAGTCTCTTTTTGTGCATGTGTATGAGCAGGTGGGTGTAAGAACTGACATATGATAAAGTATGATTACATTATAGGAGCAGTAGAAAAGGCAGATAGATGAGAAACAGAGGATATAGTGCATTTCTGAACCAGAGACTGAAGTATGTCTATGAATGACGTGGTACCAATCAGTTGAGTGGCCTCCCTCAGGATACTGTCAAGAATTTGTGTATGTGTATGTGAGCTAAATGTGGGCACAATACCTGAGTTTTATTGAGTGTCAGTAACTGTTAGGGGATGAAGTGTTTTCTGATCCTGAAGAGAGGGATTACTTTTTGAAATGCAACCCTAGTTATGTTAAGGACATTTGGAGTGATCATGAAGGCTGCTCATGTTTCCTGTTTATGAATATTACTTTTTTTTGTTTTTTGCTATTAAGGGATCACTGAACTATTTTTTACACTTGAGAAATATTGATTCATATACCAGAATGGACAACAGATATTAAATGATGATGATGATGATACATCACTGTTCCAGTACAAATGACAAAGAATAGGAAACTTACAGTTAACTGCCTGCCTTCCTTATCTTCACTGTAGCATGGCCAAAAGCCACGAATTCTTCGTTGTTCAAATAGTGAAAATGTTTTCACAGGAGGGCCTCCTGCAGATGGAATTTGTTTAAGATTGCACTGGGAGGCTTTCTTGGAAGGAGTTGGCATGGAATTGAGATTTAACTCCAACACACCTGGGAGAAAAGAAAAAAATTGAAAATTAAGAGAACTTTCATATCTTGTTGACATTGTTATCAATCTAGTTATATCAATATATAAAAAACATAAACTAAGTATAATTGATTCCACTTAAAACATCAAACTGTTCAACAGAAAATCCATGTAAAATTGATCAGCTAATTGCTAATACTAATGATTTCAATTTCAGTTAATACCATAACATTTTTTGTCCAATTAGAATTGAAGAAAACTTTTGAAATGTAGCTTAAAATTGAAAATATGTTTGAGTTAATATGAATGAAGCCATTCAGGAAGCTATCTTTTCATGACAAATTAAAATGACAAGAGTTTACAAACAACCCATGTCAAAAGAATGAAATATGTAAGTTATTCTTACAATTCAGTCCAAAATCATTTTAAATGATATGTAATTGTGTGACGAAATTCTTCAATAAATATAATTTTCATTGGCAGTAGAATTTGTGAAAAAATAGACAGCTTTGAGTTAAGCAGTGAATGGACATTATTAGAGTCCTTTCATTTATTAACAACAGTAGCTTGTGAGTGATTCAATTCTAATTTTTCTTAACCCACATGATCCTAATTGTTGTTTGTGAGTAATTTCAAAGTACATGAACATCTTGTTATGCTTTGATAAGTGAAGAATATCAAAACCAATTGAGAAATCTCACAGGAGATAAGCCAATTATCCTGCTTATGAGATATATATATATATATATATATATATATAGATAGATAGATAGATAATTCTGTTAGGTGTTAAATAACCACCCAAGGGATATTAAATATCCAAAGAACTTACTGGGTTATTTACCTATATAAATAACATTGCTATGAACTATTTCTCATAACAGATAGGTAAAGAATAAATCAGTTTATCAAAATATCAATATAAATTAGAAATGGAAACAAAATAAAATTTTATGATTAAATAATTTAATCATTAAATGATAAATTCAATTCATTTTTATTATTTCTATACAAACAAATAACAAATCTAGTTACAGCTGTTTCCACATCATTAAATAACAGGTTCTGTTTTTCAAAAATTAAAAATACAGTTTTAAATTTAATGAGGTTTCATCAGACAGACAGCATGTGGTGAATAAATTGTCATCTGATGCAAAAATGAAAATAACACTGACATATCAAAATTACATCAAAATATCTTGAAATACTAAAGAGTAAATTCATTCAATAAAATCATCATCGGCTTCAACCATGACCTCCAGACAACTTCGGAATCTCTCACAACTCTTGGTTTCCTTGTTTAAGTTGGAGAATGCTGCCATAATCCTTGCCTTCACTTCATCTTTGGAGTTTTGTTGGTCTCTCACTCAACACATAATAATCAAGTGGGTTGCAGTGTGGGGCGTTAGGTGGTCAGATGTCAGGGGTGATGTGGTTGCAGAAATTGTCTGATAGCCATGACTGGGTTCTCCTGCTTGTGTGGCATGGTGCAGAATTCTGCTGCCAGACATAGGGTCTTCCAACAGCCATCCTGTTGACCCAGGGCAGCACTACCTCCTCCAACCACTTGATGTAAGCCTCCGTGTTGAGTCTGAGGCCATGAGGGAAGATGAATGGGGCATAACGTCACCATCACTAGTGATTACTCCAAACACCATGATGTTGACTGGATGTTTGATTTTTATCTCTCAGCACATATTTTGGGGACATATCAAGCCAACGGTTGTTCTGTATGTTCACCATCTGATCTTGCTTTGGTTTTTCTCAAATGAGAAAAATTTCTGCCATGTTTGGTTGGAGAGGATGCTTGAGTTTGTTCAAAAGCTTTGTAGTGTGGTCTTTCCTCTTGTCTTTGATGGCTTGGGATAAAAATTGGCCTTTTTTCATCTTGTATGAAGAATATCAAATGTCTTCATGCACTACCTGCCTGATAAGTAAATCAGACACTCCCATGTCCCTGGCAATGGACCTGGATCTCACCAACAAATTCAGGAGTTCTTTTCTTATCAGAACAATCAGAATGAGTTTTCTGAGCTGCTGTACCTTCGTAATCACCATTAGACTCATCCAACTCATTTCGAATCCTCTGCACTATCCTCAGATTGACACCCAGACACTCATAAATGTTCATATTGGAGCTTCCGGTGTGAATGCCAAGCGGTACAGCATGTTGTTCCCAAATTTCTGGCAGAGTGAATTGCATCATGGGTTGTTTTTCTCACAGACAGTGCACAACTTACCCTACTATACTGCGTAGTCAACAAAATCAAAAACAATGCACGTGTGAAATTAAAAACATAAAATGGCAACAATTTACCCATCGTACCCTGTATGCATATATATGTGTATGTGTATATATA
>NC_068982.1:169102308-169106808 GCF_001194135.2 Octopus bimaculoides
TATATATATATATATATATATATATATATATATGATGTTAAAACAATGCTATTTTAAAGCATTTTTAAGAATAACAGCTGAGAATTTACTATTGGTGTGACTATGCACACAGTCTTATCTACCAGCTGCAAAAAACCACAACAAAAGAGAAAGAATACATATATTATGAAACATAAGAGTTGGTCAGTTTTCTCTGTCGCTATGTTGGCAAGATGACATGTCTTGTGAAAACATGAACAATCCATGGGAAAGAATGAACATATGATAATGATGATGAATCAAGAATAAAAACTGTAACGAGTAATAGCTTATATTTAATCAGTTATAAGCATTCTACCATGTTTGGTAGATGCTAATAATGAATAGACTCTGCTATTGTATGGAGGGCTGTGTAACAGGAAGTTGTAGTAGTTAGATGTTACTCAACACCTGAAATATATGATGCATACACCACTGATAATATCAATAGAGATTAGTGTAAAATGGTTTAATAACTACTTCCAAATATATGAAACAAATAAGTACACTAAAAAGCTTTATAACATGATAAATACAAAAGGAAACAAAAGTTATACCTAAAAAGTCATCTGAAGAGAATGTATCATTGTCCCAAATTTGTAGCATAAAATTGGGTGCAATGTTTAATTCAGTTTCATCCAAACTCCAAAAATGTTCCTAAAAGAAGAATGATTATTAAAACATATATTATTGTGAATACACAGAAAAGAAGAATCAAATTTGTGATGTGTATAGTCATTCTCAACAAATTCCAGCAGACATGGATGTCAATATGCTTTGCATTGTTGGTTTTCATCTTTAAAGAACAACTTCTCTCTTTAGATGATGTATGTTGACAACATACATGCTTCAGTGACATAGAGGATTTTAAGACACCAGTGTTTCAGCATGATTGTGCCTCCTCAATCAGAGGTACTACCCAGAACTCTGAAACTAAGCAAGAACAGTTTTACTTATTCAAAGAACAACAGAAAGTCAAACAGCAAAACACATATTTGCATCCAAGTCTGTTGGAACGCTTAAGAATGGATATATACAAAATTAAAAAGGAAGTATTTCTCGTATATTAAATGTGATTTTAACTGTGTAGAACAAAGACTATAAAATGGTAATGGTAATAATTCTCAAAGATATAAATGTATTCTAGTAGGAGAAAACAAATGAAATTTTAAAGAAAATGTTCAGGACAAATTGACTCTCTCTCACTACACTATCAATGATGTTTATACTCATTTGCAGTAATAGAAAGTAATAAACTGAGTAGAATTAATTAACTGTGCAATTACAGGTGAAAGAAAATGACCCAGCATTAGAGGTCTCTGTAACTGCTTGGTACAGATGAACATGCAGTGTAGGTTATAAAAGAATTTCATTGGAGACCAGCAAACATCAGATGTAATAGACGACAGAAAGGATACCAGAATGACAAAGATGAATCAATAGAACTACTGAATAAATCAGTGATAGTGATGGTCATGTAAATAAATACCTTCTTTTTGACAACCATATTCTGTTCAGCTGGTAAGTAATCAAATGGGAACACAAACCTCCAGTTAAAGTTACCTTCACCATTCAGAGACCTAAACAGAAGATAGAAAGTTTTTCAAAAAAGAAGTCTTTAATATACAGATATAATCCTAAAAGGGCTTAAATAACAAAATTATAAAAAAGTAAAAAATGTATATTTGCTCACTGAAAATAAACTTACCACATTGATATTTTCATGCAAAATTTATCATATTTGTAATGTTAAATGTTTTATGATTTTAGTTTACTCTTACAAAAAAAAAAAAAAAAAAAAAAAAAAAAACTGTTTCTAAGTTTCTTACATTTACTTTAACTGCAACTGACCAACCAGCCAACCAAATTAGCTTAGCTTCATTGAAAATTTTATGATCAAATGGTAAACATTTTCCTCATAATGATCCATTCTCTACTTGTTTTTATTCTAGAAATATTGACCACATAGGCACAATTTATAACTCACTGCTTCTCTAATACCCTCATATATTATATTACATCAAATATTTCTTGGATAAATTTTGAATGTTTTATTTTTTATTTCTGATGAAATAGGTTGAAACGATCAAAAATAGTTTCTATATATCTCATGACAGCAAGGCCAAGTCTCAAGTATGAATAGTTACTTCATTTAACACCTTAGAAGCTATTATGTCCTCACATAAAATTATAGTAAGAGTCCTATCATCATCACCATCATCTTCCTCATAGTCAATAAATAAAAGATGCTTAAATTTCGTCTACATAAGAAAATTTTAACAACACTTAAAAGCAAAGTCCCAACAATATGTAACTCTCCTCAAATATAATATTTAGAATACTCGTAGATTATTACAGGCAAAAAGTCAATTCACTTAAAGGTGGATTGATATGATATTTGAAGTGAGAACTTGGACAAGACTAAATACTAAAAGTATTTTATATAGTATTCTATCAATTCAACCAGCCTAGATACTTTAGAGTATTAAGACCAAATAACTACCTGTAATGTACATCTGTTTCTTGCTTCTCGTTAATACCATCCATCCATCCAACAACATAGATATCACTCATCTTTTCACCAGTGATTGATTCTTCATCAAGTACAACATCAACAGTATTCCAGATGATGCAACGCAATTTATACCTAGCAACAGAACAGAAACCACAGTTAAAATAATCTTTGTTGCAGCTACAATTAAATCAGTAAACTCAACATTAGTAATGTATAAATAATCTTAATTAATAATTTCATCTAATCAAGCATGGAATTATATGTTTTCAATATGTAAAATGTTTAACAGTAACTTTGACACAAAGAACTAATGTTTTATGAGACAAGTTAATAGAAAGAAAGAAGAAAAAAAACAAAACAAATGCTAGATATGGAATTAAATTTCCTTCGATTTTTAGAAATTCATATATTTTTCTATTTAACAAAACCATTTAAACCAACTCTATTAATAAAACATTCATCAGTTTCAATATCAAATTCTATTCACAAACTATTCGTAATGACTGTATTTGCTTTCCTTTAGTTAAGTTGTTTACTTTAAAACTAAATTCTAGCTTAGTTCCACATTTCTTGGTAACGTCAAGACAATTACAAATGACATTAATTACTTCCTGAAAATAGTCCATAATTTGGAAATGTCTGTTTAAGTGACTTTGTATAAGTAGCATAGAAATTTGGATGTGATAACTTACTTGAGGGGCTTTCGTGATGCAATATTGAAAGGATCTCCAGGAGGACCCAAGCTTTCAGGAAACAAATCCACCCACATTTGAAGTTGCCCCTGAAGAAACAAATACATTCAGTTAGTCCACAAATATACTGTCAAAAATCAAACTGGAAAAAATAACATGAAGATAAAATTAATTATAATTCCATGTAATTTTGTTCGTTAGGCTGATGCTTTATATAAATTGAGAGTATTATACACTAATTTATTTAGACTAGTGTTCTCATAATTAGTCGTCCTTGTCATAATATTTTAGCTTCTGGCATCCTTCAGCCTTCACTGGGTATCACTTGTATTTAGTAACACTCTTGGAACCTTTTATTAAAACCACAGAGTAGATTGTTCTTATTTTGTTGTTAATGTCCAGGTTACCCTCACATTAGGTATTGGTTACTTGTGATGCTTCATACTCAGTCTGCTTATACACCGACCCAGAATTGAACTCATATCCCCAGGTAAACTACTGTACTTAACACTTAATCACCAACATCTATACAAATTATTGCTAATGTCCTTATTTCAGAAAGTTAGACTGAAAATAAATCAAGTATAGTATCATAAAATAAACCAGACTAAACATAAAAATTTAAGGCTTATAACAAATAATATAATTTTGAGATTAACTCTGAAAACTACAATTATTAATTAAAAAAAACTAACCTGTTCAATACCAGGTTGTAGTGGGTTATATAAAGATCTGGTTTCAATGTGTTCCTTTATTAGAGGAAATTTGTTCAGGACATGCAATGCTAAACGTTCCTGTGCCGGACCCAAGTTATCATCTGTAATTACAGCGGGCTCTGAAAGTAAATAAATTAAAAAAAATAAAATAAAAACATTTCATTTAAATACAATACGAGGCCTTAATTTATGCCCTTAAATTATGTGGACACTAACAGAACCTATAAGAACAGACCATGCTAATGAGGAAGCTTTTCATGATCACTCAACCCAAACTACTGGAAACGGCAACCAAATCTTCCTCAAATCACCCCCAATTATTTTTAAGAAGAAATGGAAGGGCAATAAAATTCAAGATATATAAAAATAAACAGGATGATTATGGCTGAAATGCCTTTGGTCATAGGTCTTCTTAATCCTGGATGAATGATAACAACAAGAAGAGAGTGGATAAGCCAAAAATGCTGTATTGCCTTTTCCTTTCATATAATAAACCACTGCATGCCAAAGTGTGGTCCTCAACTAGATGAAAGCTTAGTATATATATATATATATATAT
>NC_068982.1:169107602-169114912 GCF_001194135.2 Octopus bimaculoides
ATATAACAGAAGACACAAAAAGAAACATCCTGAATGTATGAGGCCAAACCTCTCTCAATCCTAAGTAGGTGCAACTGCATCTTAAGCCTGAGAGAGGCATGATCCCCTACATCCATGGTATATTGCAGTGGTTCCCATTTCTTTAATTCAAATGAATTTTCCCACAGACCCCTTTTAAGATGCCTATCCTTATGTGTGTGTGTGTGTGTGTGTGTATATATATATATACATAAATATATATATATATATATACATATATATATATATATGAAATTTTGAATTTCGTTCATGGATCCCTAGTACTACCTTTGCAGACCACCAGGTGTCTGAGGACCCCAGGTTGGGAACCACTGGTATATTGTGTCACATATGAAGCTGTTTGGTAATTTGCATATCAGAAAAGTGTATGCGTGTGTGTACACACACACACCTATGAAATGTACTGAATTTGCTTGGAAAACAATCTATATGGCGTAAGTTTCCCCAATTAAGTCTAACAGTGGTTACATAGTATTTGCTCAAATAAATAACTCACTCTCATAGAAAAAATACAAAACAGTTTAACATCAATGTTAGTATGCAAAGGGAAAAATTAATTTCCAGAAAGCAAAAGTTATTCATCAATGATAAAAATACTAATGTCACAACTAATAGCAATAAATCTATTTATCATGTTGATATGAACTTCTGTTTACTGCTGAATGCCAACACCAGAATCACAGCAACAGCCTCATTATTAAAACTGAGTTTGATAATAGATGTATTTCATGGGAAATTTAGGTATAAAAAAAATTAAAGCATTTATGTTAACTTTTTAATTTATAAACTGAAAGCTCTGGTGAGGTTAGCTAGCCTCCAGGGTAAACGTTTTGCTTAAAATACAAAAAAGAAAATTATGTATCAAATACCTTTGTTTTAGGGCAAGCAGATACTATAAGGTTTAAGACAACGTTTCGATGTCTTTTATTTTGAGTTTAAACTTTACTAACATTAAGTTTTACATTAAAAAATTCCTTTAATGAGTTCAACCTGCTAGATCTATCTCTTAAAAAAAATAATATTAATCATCTTAATATATCATAGTTGAATCAATTATTCATGAATTAAGTCTTCAAGACTTTTTAAAGAAATTAAATCATGCTGGTTTCATTATATGAATAGATTAATCTGACTGCAATTTATCAGACATTTAAATAATCAATGCTGCTATTCATGGATCTTCTGTGATAAACAGAAGATCAATATGAAAGATACTGAATAAAAATCTTTCGTTTGAATGTTAGTTAAATTATGTATGGTCTCACACACTTAGACCATGTTTAAAGAAACAATGCATATTATATATGCTTATGTCTATAGTGCTATAACTTAACTCTGATTCCTACAGTGCTAAGCAAATTAGCAAAATATCTTATAAGACAGGATATTAATTTTGTGAGTAATCTTCTCAATGTTCCAAAAACTATTCTCAAAAACTGAGGCAGCAATAATGAAGCATCCTACCTATAAGTATATTTAAGTACTTGGAATAGCATTGAACAAAAGGACTTACGAGATCCTGTTAAATATATTATACTCCAAGTCATACTGTCACTATAGTTTGCCATGATAATGATGTATTTGATACATCAGCATTCAAAGACATCATCAATAGAATTAAGTGATATAATGTACATTACAAGTATCACATTAGCTTTCTTCAGACAAAGATTTAGTTACAGAGATAGGTTACTTTCAGTTTCTGTTGGGACAAAGTGGGTAAGAGACATCTCTCTCTCTCTCTCTCTCTCTCTCGGGGGTAAGGTAAGAGCTCTATTGCAAATACGTTACATAAAGATCACTGAAATTTTGTTCCAGTTCAAAGTTGTGATATCCAGCAAATTAGGTACACAACACTGAATTTCACTTTCCCAGTCTATTCAGTCTAGTACATATTGTATTAGAATAGAAAAGAAAAGGTCAAATTGATCTAGACAGAATTCTGTTGCTAGCAAGCTTCCATTTTGGTATACTAACTTAACCTCTGCATCAAGTCATTTAAAAAGACATATTTTTATAGATGACTGAGAATAAGAGAAGCAGAAATACGTACCAAAATCAGTCAAATTATAAACTACATTGCCGACTTTCACAGAGTTACTGCCATAAAACATTGGTACACCAAGAACGTTGCGTTCACAGTAAGAAGTTAGCAGCTCTTTAGGAGTAACACTATCTCTCCATTTGTTCACACCAGAACTAGAAAATAAAAAAATTAAAAAATAAACAATCAGAAAATTAACTTTATTCAAGAAATAATAGCAACAGTGTTTTAAAAATACATTGTTTATCCCATACTACAGTAAAACAATATTTTATACATGTGTGTGTATCAAAACCTATGAATCAACAGAATGGAAAGGAAGATATATATATATATACATACATACATACAAAGGTTGGACAAAATAGTGGAAACACCTTAAAATTTCAAACAAATTTATTTTAATATGGGGTAGGATTGCCTTTGGCAGTAATTAAAACTAGAATTCTACAAAGTATGGACTCCTACAAAGTTTGAATTGTTTCCAAAGAAAGTTTTGTTCATTTTTCAGCTAAAACAGTCTCCAGTTCTTGTAGTGATGATGGTGAAGGATACTGACTCCTTACTTGTCTTTCAAAAATGCACCATAAATGTTCAATAATATTGAAATTTGGGAACTGTGGTTGCCAGATAAGATGTTCAACTTCACTAGAATGCTCCTTGTGCCATTTCAGTAAAGAGTGGGAGCACTGGACTGCAATTAAAGGTGGATAAGAAATAACTCTTGTTACGAAACCTGTTTTTAGCCTACATACATGCATGAATGTTTTACAAAATGTTGTAAAAACAATTTCAAAAGAAGGATATTTTAAAAGGTAATTAAAATCCATATTTCCATAAGTTAAGGAAATATGAATATCAGAAATAATTTAAGGATACTTACATGCAATAACTTTTTGGCAGTCCACAAGTAGCACGGAATTTTGTAAGGAATCGATTTTCAAGGTCAATTGTAGTTTCTCCAATCAAATCATCAGAACTTAGTAAATCTCGATCATAGACTCCAATGGTAAGATCTTTGTGCAGAGGAATGACAGTTTTCAATTCAAACATTCTGAAGAGAAAGAATGAAATATAATCATTGAACTGGCTAAACACTAATGCAATGTGCTGAGTGCATTGAATATATTATGGCACCTATAACAGATTCCTAGTTAATTTCATTCTGATGATTAGTATAGTCAGATCATAGAAAAATATCATTCTTATAGTATTTTGCTTTAACAATCTTGTAGACAAATTGATGATATAAAATTATTTTCATTCTCTGAATAAGAACAATCTTGCCCTTAAATTTCAAAACCATAAATTATTATCAAACTACAATATTTATTTTTTTTTTTTCAGCCAAATAAATAATATATTTAATGTCTTGCAAGAATCAAACTAGTTTATCACCATCTTTAAGATCGTCAAATCTCTGCTAAATAACTATAAAAAAAAACACCCTGTTATTACACTGCAAAATCCTTAGGAAGCTCTCTAAAATACCATATGATCTGGCCTTCAATTGAGACTGGTATTCTAATAGAACCAGAGAAATATTTTGTTTCATTAGTAATAAAGAGTTCTTTCATATTTATTTTATATCACATTTGTTAAACACTAGCTTTGTTAGTTACAGGTTTCCAGAGAATCAATCACTGGCTTACTTGTATTTCTGATGGATAAGAGCAACAAATGTTTATGCAATATTTTTATTTGAAAGTGCTGCTTTTTTACTGTCTTTTTTTGTTGATATCTAGCTTTCCCTGACCTACTACACAAGATACACTTCTGTATAGTTCCCATTTTCCAAATTTCATTCACAAGACACGGGTCAACCCAAGATGATGACATGCACAGCAAGACCAAATCTGGCAGCAAATATGACTGAAGTGAATTTATCAGCACAACCATGATGAAATCCATAAGTTACTCTAGAGTTGACTCTTCTAGGTTTTCAAAGGTACATGTCTTTTGACTATAAAACAATTCAGAGATTACTTCTCAGTAACTTTGCTGACAGACTAAGAAAGAAATCCTTTTGTACTTAGGGCAAATGACATTGTTTTGACAATTACAGACAACAGTAAAACACCTCAATGTTCAAAATGTCAGAGTGCACACACTACAGAAATTAACAGTGGATGTCTAATCCTTCTTTGATAAGGCAAATAATGATAAATAAAGAAATCTTTTTCAGTATTTGTAATCAGTATTCAGTATCTGAAAACATTTTGAAAGTTCTATAGTGTGACTAATTTTTGAAAGCCACTTTCAAATGTTAGCTGAAAGCCACTGACTCAAAATGCAAATAAATATATCTGTAATTTCAGCTGTAAATGATTTATCTAAATGAAAGAATTTGCTTGTTTATTAAAATAATCATTAACAAAAGTTTATTATATTTGTTTTTCAAAACTTCATAACACTAACTTGAAAGAATACTTAACTAAAGGAAGATGAAAGAATTCATAAACCACTTTTAATAACATGTTTCAAAATAAGAAAAATATTAAAAAAAAATTTTTTTTATGATTCAATCACTAAAAAAGTTTAAACAAATCACAAAATTGTTTTAGTATTTGAATCCGTTTTTCAATATTTTAATTTTAAAATAGTTTATTTGATATAACATAAATATACTATAGAAGGCCCAGAAAACTGCAATATTTGTCTCAAGAAAACATTTTGTGTATATATATATATATATATATATATAATGTTAAAAAGCACAGACACATATATCAGTAGCAGACAGTGAAATATTTGAATTTAGTTTTTATTATAAAATTAGCATAAATTTTAGAAAAATATTTCCCAAATCTAAGTTAATGATATATCTCTTTATTTGATAAATACAAATTATGACCCATCTTTGCAAATAGTTTTGATCATAAGCTTTCTAACTTTCAACCATAAATTACAAAGGAGACCAAAAATTAGCTTTGAATAAACATTTACTTTCATAGATTATAAAAATACTTACTTGCCAAAACAAGGGTTAATAGTGTTTGGTATGTATTCTGATTTGCTGTCAACTTTGTGCTTCCCAAGTTTTATCTTGACATAAGGATCAGCCTGAAGAAGACAATATTTGTACTTCAAACCTACTACTCTGTCAATTTTAAACAAATTATATTAAAGTAGTGACCATTATTCAAAGAAAATCAAAAAAAAAAAAAAATTGTTATACTTGTAAGATTGCTTCAAGAATTACTCCTCACCAAAAAAACAACTGTTTTATATTTGTTTCATAAAATTACTTAGAGTTCATGAGACATTTTAATCATTACTAAAATACAGAGCTGTCACCTTTATTTCTGTTGTTTGGAAATCAAATGAAAGAGACACACTCTGGAAAGTTGATATCTAAAATAAAGTCTGTAGTTTACAAAAGTAAAGTAATTTATTTAGAAAACAGTTTTATCAAATGTATTTTTCCATTCTGAAATAAAACAAGAACTTACCAATCCACTGGGGTCATTTGGTTGTAAATCTATACCCTTAACGACATAGACCCTTACAATACACATATGTGGATCACTGGGTGGAAGCCCTTGAATCACTTTGTCAGGCATTGGTTCTGAAGGGTCTGCTGGTAATGGATACACTTTGAATGAACACTAAGGAAAAAAGTGAAAGATAAGGTAAAAGAAATAACAGAACTATATTAGAGTGACAAAGGAGACAGAACTGGAACACTTTTACTCATGATTCTTTAGTTGTAGGCCCACCACCCACACCGTATACAGCCAAATAGATACTTGATGTATATCAAAACATAAATAAATGGCAACTAAGAGCTCAATTAATAACATGTTAAACTCTGACAGGCTATTATATTGTTATAATTGTGGGACCAGCTTGCATGTACATAATCAGCTAAAATGATCTTTAAGAGCAACATATCTAGAATAAAAGCAGATAAGCACAAATTTCACAATTTCACATAAAACTCATATTCTGTTTGTTCAATAGTCATTCCATTAAGATAAACACCATTAAATGTATAATTACATAATTTAAATTAAATTCAAAAACTAGAAGGCTGTAACTGAGACAAAGAGGACAACAGAAGACTAAGAAATCCCTAATTCAAATTCCATCAATGTTGACTTCGCCTTTCATCTCATTTTTGTATGGGTGGGCTTATAAAGTACTAGGCCAGAGCAGTGGATTGGTGAAAGTGTTAGAGTATTGGATGAGAAGCCTTACAATATTTGTTTGACTCTGAGTTCTGAGTTCAAATTCCACCAATCATCTGTATAGTTGGAAGTAGGGTGTTTGGAATTTGGACATGGAGATAAACCTTCAATGTTATATGGAATGACTTGTATTAATGTAAAAATAGACAGAGAAAAGAAATTATCTTAGAAATGAAGTTCCAATATTATTATGAATAAGACTAACTGAATTTCTTTTCATTTCTGTATATGCATTCTAGTAACTTGTATTATTACATTTCTTACAACTTGACTTCATTAACTGTCAATGAATAATTAATAATTACCTTCAGTTCACCAATAGTATTGGATTCAGCATCTTCAGTGTCCTTTCCTCGAAGCATTGTGAATGAATGGCAGAAATCTGAGAACGCTGCAAAGTTTTCACAATTTTCAAGTTCATCATTATAAACCTGGGAAAAGAGATTAAATTCTTAATCATCAGTAATATTCAACTTGTCACCACGTGTTCAAATGTTACAATCTCTAAGGGAAATAACTACATTTTGATCCCAAAAGTTATTTGAATCTATAGCTATAATAGTCAGACATGCTGACAGTAAAATAGTAAGAGAGAGTGACAGAGAAGTAGCATGTTAATGGTGGAGGGGGTTGTGGAGGTGGCAACAGCCAGAGAGAAGACAAAATAGAAACAACAAAGTTACACTGGATATTTATTATATTATTACTAACACTGTAAGTTACCTAAACCTAATTTTTAAACAACCTCAACAACCTGGAGCACTGCCTTGAAGGGTTTTAGTTGAATGAATTGACCCCAGGACATTTTTTTAAAGTCTAGTACTTATTCTATCGGTGAACTGCCAAGTTACAGAGACATAAACACATCAACACCGACTGTCAAGTGGGGATGGGGGTACAAACACAGACATGCACATATTATTATATATATATATATATATATATATATATATATACATAAATATATATATATGTATACAACAGGCTTCTTTCAATTTCCGTCTACCAAATCCACTTAACAAAGCTTTGGTTGGCTC
>NC_068982.1:169115331-169124252 GCF_001194135.2 Octopus bimaculoides
GAATAGAATTCGAACTTGCTCAGGGACTACACTAATATATAAAACATTTCTGATAAAAAAAAAAAAAAGAAACACTTGTTTTTGATTACTATAAAGAGTGAGAGAACCATTTGAGATTAACAAAACAGAACACTTGACAGGCCTTCTGGTTTGAGAAGTGAAAATTCTTTTTTTCTTCCTATTGTGACGAGTTACTAATAACAAGACAACATTCTACTTATAAAATGAATATCTGATATCAGAAACATTACTTAAAATACAAAAAAATATAGAATTAATGTTTATGAAAAACAAATTGCTAAATCAATGTCAAAAATGTTAAAAACTACTATCAGCATTACTTTGTATAAAAACTTAGCAGTTATTTGAGAAACAGTTGAAATACAAATACTGCTGGATGTAAATATTTTTAATTCATTTCCATTAAAAGAATACCTAAAATGCCATAATTCAGAGCCATTTAGAAATACTCAAAATGGTTTCCATCAACAGTCTTATCTTGTGATTTATTTCAAGAATATTTTGAAATGTAATACAATTATTACTTACAACAAGCTTGTCATATCCTTTTTCAAGGTATTTCTTGCACTTTCCACTGTCCCCAATAGAAGCATAATACTTAGACCACCAGTCAATTTCAAGATCTAACAAATCTGTTTTCTCCTGTTAACAAAGATATATAAAGTAAGTCCAATGCAATGAAAAATAATTATTAGGAATTCAATTTGAATTGAAAGCTTTCCAATATTTCAATGAAAATATAATATTACTCACATTTAACAATCAATATAATTTTACATAGCTAGAAAACATAAATACAAAACAAGATTGAATACATGAAAAATATTAAAAAAAGGCATTTCCCATAAAAATTAAAGTCTTCTCGATATTAAGTTTCCACCATTATGAATTGGCTATACTGGATCACTATCCCATACTTCTAAAGATTTTTAAGCCCACAGTCTAGAAGCTTACATATAAAAAGTAGAAGAAAAGAAATCAAAATTGTGTAGACTTAAAAAAAAAAAACCCCAAAACTGAAACAGAATCTTAGATAAATGAGAAAGCTTTAGACATTTTTTATGCTTTGTGAAAAATTCATATTAATTCTAATTTTTCACAATTATGAAAATCCAGCTACTGCATAAATTTGTTCATAAATGAAATTTATTTCAATACAAATATTCAGAAAATACCATATTTGCTTGTGTAAAATGCAACAGGTTAATACAAAACATCAAAGTTAAAATCAGGAGTGGGGGTAGTATTATACGTGAATGTATAAAAAAAAGAATAAAAGAAAAATATATATATTAATGATAATTAGACACAGAAAGTGTGTGTGTGTGTGGTGGGGTTATATATTTCAAATAGCATTATATGTAAGTAAATATAGCAATAACAATGATTGATAATTCTTCTGAAAATGAATCTGGTAAAAATGTTACGGAATTGATCAGTCTCAACTAAGCACAGAGACTTAATGTGATCATAAGAAATAGAAAGCAAAGTGTATAAATTCAGACTTTGCTACATTGCATGCTAGTAGACTGGAAACTAGGGAAAAGAAAAATAATGAAATTACTCTGAATTTGGTAAGAGAGCTGATAACACTCTTGGACATATAAGTAAGCATAAATAGCTCAATAACAACAGCTACTCAATAGACAAAATGTTGAAATTGAGCACCAGAAAAAAATCTAAGAGAAGAATTCTTCTTTCATATCCATCCAATAAGTGCTACCCTATTTAGATTTCAAGAAACTAGTGTTCTTTCATAGATTATATAACCAGCACCAGCAATAAGATAAAATAATAAAAATCTTATGAATCAAAATTGTAGAAATAAGATTTTGAAACACATATGAAGTTTTAAAATTATTGTATAAGCAAAATCAAATGTTTTTCTTACAAAATACAAAAAAAAAACAACCCGAAACAAAAAACAACATAAAACTAAAATGAAACAACGTTTAACAAAAACAATTGTTAAATAGTGAAGTAAGTGCTAGCTAACTTATTTTGACCATATACATGTATCAAGGGTGGGGGTGGGGGCAAATACTAAACAATACTCAAAACCAAATGAAGGCAAAGGGAACTACTTTTCTTTTTTAAAAAAAAATAGTTAATGCACCAAAGTCCACATCACTTACAGCTGGAAATAGTTATGTGGATTGGAAAAAGATAGATGATTTATTACACACAGAGACAACTCCAGATGTATTTCAGTCTTATTGGATCTGAGTGAAGTGTAGTCATTCACATAACCAATCAAAGGAGGTACAAAAATAGATAATGCATACATAAAGATTCACAAAGCAACAAAGCCTGGGTACAAAAGTCCAGGAGTATCATCTATAAGGAAAATAGATAATTAAGTGCTAAGGTTTTTAATGTGGCAAGTGTTTCTTTTTTCTTTTTTTGAGGCTAACTCTGTATTGAGATGAAGAAAATGTTGAACAATGCTTAATAAACCAACAGCAACTTCAAAAAAAAAAAAAATTACATTGCCAACTGAACATAAACAACTTTGATATAGAAAATTTTCAAAGCATAAATTGATTAAGCATGTGTTAGGTCTATAAAATTCTTTAAAAACGTATTTTGTGGTAAATTCAAATTACGATAAACGTAAACAAACGAACAAAGTTTGCTTTAAGAAGTGTTGAGATGTCTTAGAAAGTTGAAGTGATTTTAAATTCTCAATTGCAGGATAATGCTAATATAGCCTGAACAGGATAAACTACCCCTATTTTGCAGAAAAAAGTGTAGGCGGTTAGCTATTTTGTGGTAATTTGTAATAGATTGCAGAGCTAAGTATGAAATATAAATATCTACATTTCTGTTTTTGTAAACAATTATCAAACTGTATAATTGTACTCAAAGTATGACATGCTACCAATGACACAGGACAAGCAATGATAAATGTAAAAAAACTGCAACAATAGGCAAATTGGGTAATAGATACTAAAGTTTTAACTTTTTCTCACTGTCCATGGAAAGATAAGATATTTTCGATTTTTGAAAGACATTTGCTAATGTAACTTCTAGCTAGAAGGAAATACAATGTAGATGAGAGAAGTACTCTCCACTAATCTAAATGTAGTCAAATCAAAGCATTTCCTTAAATTCCTTTTGCCTAAGGCCACAATCAAGATAGAGATTGCTTTTAGACAATTTGTTCTTAATTGCAATTCTTGTAAAACTTCCAATGGTAAATTTTTCCCATTGAAGATTTCTGGAAGAAGCTGACTAAAACAGACTTCATTATAAACAAATTTATCAAAACTAAAGGCCCTAGAAATATATTTTCTCGAATATATTTCCAGAAAAATTTTAAAATTAATTTTCTCAATTAAAAGTTTCAAATAACATTGGTGAAAAGATCAATAAAATATTTTAAAAAAATGTTAATTTTAAAAAGAATGAACAAGATAAACATTAATTCATCAATAATTTTTAACAAGGTACATAGCAGTATCTTCTCTTTCTGCGTCTTCTCTTTTTGCATAATCCATATAATAGTTTGAGTAATAATTCAAATATTTTATTCAAAAATGCAACCTATATAAGTAAAATTAAACCTGATAACCAAAATAGAATAGGTTTTATTTCAATAAAATTAAACAATGAATAAATCTAAACAATGCTCTACATTATAAGAGTAAAATAAAAATAATAAAAATAAATGCAATCTTTGACAAATCAAACCCAAATCACCAATGTATACATAACCCAATCATGCAAATTTTTAAATAAAACAATACTTGAGCAATTAAAAAAAAAAAATCCACTTTAGACATAAAGAAAGAGATAAAAGAGATAAAAAAAAAGAAATGTTTTAAACAAAAGAAAACAGTTTCAGGTATATGACCAATCAAACAGAACAGGAATATATTGAGAGGAAAATTTTTAATAAAAAAAAAATCAATTTCAAGACGTGGAAGGGAAATTAAAACTTTCAGAAACAGGAACAGTTTGTAAAAGTGTGCAGGTGTCAATGCTGGTCCTTTACAATGATGCAATTAGATCAACAATTTGTTATTTCCTTGAAATATTTAGAACAGTCCATATTGTTTAAGAAATCTTAAATGCCCCCCACCAGTTAATTTCAGGATTGAGGCATGGCTTGACCAAAACTTAGAGAGGAAAGATGTTAAAGCCTATTTGTAAGTAAATCACTGAATTTAATAGGGCCCGAAAATTAAATGGTAGAAAATGTTATCAGAGGTTATTTTTCTAAATTTTGTTATTGCTTGAAAAGTATTAAGGAAAATTTAAAACCATATCTAGAATCTTATGAATAAATTTTTCTGATAATTACATTTTATAATGGAAGAGATAAGAAAAGAAAATAGACGTGATCTCACAGCATGCAAAAAGGAAATAAAAATAATATCCAGTATTAACTTTTTTCAAGAAGTGAGATGTAAAATTTCAGTGTTGGAAACAGAATTCACTGCATTGAAGGAAGTTGGAGTAAAAGTAATTTTTGAAATAGATATTCCTGACATGTAAACTTGATTGTACATGTGCTGGAAGTATAACCACACCGAAATATGTGAAAAGTGGTTTTTTGGTTTGTGTATTGAAATAGCCAGTTAAAGAAGTTCCACCACATTTAAGTGAATGAGAAGCTCCATATCCACTGAGAATCATGATTGAAACAAACCTCTTCTTCTTTCTCCGACTTAAAAGAAAATGAGGGTAAATCCATCTGTGGGAATGACATAACCTTGTTAAAATAACCACCTGCTTCACTGCCTTCACTCTTAAAAAAAACAAAAAACAAAACAATGTTCAAATGTAAAATGATATTTTCAGAAAGGATATTTTTTAAAATCCAAATGCCAACACTAAAAATTCCAGAAGTTAGCCATTCAATTACAAAAAGCATTCTTTAAATTATTAAATGGTTTAATATATTTAATTTCATTCTCAAAAAATTGGTGATATCTGAATCCAAATATAAGGATCTCCCTCTTTAAAAGCATGCTGACTTACAGCTTCTTGTATACCAGGCAAAGGGTTGACAATTCCTAGAGCTGAAGATGTAGGAAATTGTCTAAAAATCACTTCAGGTGTTATCTGGGTATCAAAAATGGTATTGTTTCAGTTAAATATTATTCTGAAAGGCTGCTTAAATTTTCTGATAATGGAAATTTATTATTCATGCAAGAAAGAAAAAATGTCTTGCTATTCTTTGTTTTGGAAACAAGATAGCTGAGGAGAGAGAATCTTAAGAAATGATGCTTTGTACAAATTTCTAGTTGTAAATATAATTTTTGAACAGTTGTGTACTAAAGTAAAACGAAAGCTGAATAAACAATATTAGACCATAAAATAAACAGATGAAAGAACTTAATGGCTTTTGATAAACACTTAGAAAGACAAAAGATATATAACAACCAAAGAATTTATCAGAGAGAAAGACAAACAACCAAGATGGTGCTGGAAAAAGAGTTGTAGGTGTATGACCTTCAGTTACATCTAGGAAAAGCAAACTTATTGGTAATAAATGGAAAAAAAGCAGACATAAGAGTTACAAAAGTTAGCTATTTCAAAAACAACAAACTGATTGAATATATTCAGAGTAACTTTCCATGTGACCACAACTCAGAATAATGCACTTTCAGAAAACTGATATATTTATTCTTTCACAGAGATTATCTGAACATAATTCCTAAATATTACATACTTCTTAACTCCAAAAATTAAAGTATTTAGGAAGTTGAATGTGTGAAAGTACTAATAGTAGATACGCTGAGTTTTCTGAATTATTGCACACGAAAAGTTTTATGGATATCTACACTAGCATGATAAACTTCTGAAATTGTACATCCCGGTTCAATTCTTTGTTAGATTGTGGTTTCAACAATGGTCTTCCCATTTAATTTTGTGCAGTGTGTACAAGGCAATACACTTTGTAATTGCATCTAAGACCACCCAGAAATATATGGACACATCCATAAGGTGTGTCTATATTGTCAGTTTTGGGCAACGTTTTACAGAAGTCAATGTTTATTGTTTTAACTTGTTTAAGCTTGACTAAATAGCTCAAGCTAAACTTTGTTGATGATGAATTTGTTTATGTGATATCATTTATATCTTATTTTATATATCTATTTTATAACAGGTAAGATTTAGAATCTAAATACGGAAATAATCTAAGTTACATTTTGGATCTTTTGATTTCCATTTTCCTTAAAATTTATTGTAAAACAAAAATAATAATATTGACTTTCTTTTTTTCATCAGAGGCAGAGAACACAGATCATTGCAGGTTGGGTTTATTATATTTCATCTGCTAGAATTAAACTTTATATAACCATTTTATTGCAAGAATTCAACAGCTGTTGTTTTTAAGTCAATCCATATATAAAGTACTATCTGCATTATATATTGGAATAAATATAAAGATGTTATAAAGAAGGAAGGAAATTTAGAACTGGAATGCAAAATATTTAATTCACAGAGAAAAGTTTGAAAGAATGGAAGTAAAAGTGGTAAGCCAGTTGATGACAGATGTACAAAGAAAAAAAAAATCCCCAAAAACTGGAAATAAAATAACAGGAGTGAACAGAATGGTGATACACTCAATGGCATGATGCAAGACTGAGCATATGACAAAACATAACAATATTTGTTGCATTTAAAAAAAATATACACACAAAATAAAAAACAAAATACACAGTGCTCACAAAGAATAAGAAATGTTACAACAATGGACATAGATATTTACAAGAAATCAGACCACGTTTGAGGGATCTAAAATGTTTTAAAAATAACTTTGAAACATGTTTAAAAAGACAATGTTTAACATTAGACTATCACTTTAAATTTTTTAGTTGTAATTACATACACCATGGAAATAATAGATAATATATATAGTTTATCTGTAACTAGTTGCAAATGAACATGTTTAGGTTTATATTATTGCTATTTTAATCCTTGGAATAACAAAATTGAGCCACAAATAGTAAGAAAAATCATCATTTCAAACTAAAAAAGAAAAAGATATTTAAAAATGGAAAATATGAAAATAAAATAAATCCAAAGACCAAGAGTTTAGACATGCTAAATGTGGCTAAATTTTATTTTCCAAAGATATGGCCAAAGTAACATTTTTTCCTTCTTTCCAAAATTATAGAAAAAAAAAAATCAATCTACTACTTAAATATTCTTTCACATGAGCTTTTGTTCTTGAAGTGAAAATATAGGGTCATCCCATAAATAATGCAGTTTTTTTATACTTCTTTTATTTTTCAAAATAGGCACAGGAGTGGCTGTGTGGTAAGCAGCTTACTTCCCAACCACATGGTTCCAGGTTCAGTCCCACTGCGCAGCACCTTGGGCAAGTGTCTTCTGCTATAGCCTTGGGCTGACCAAAGCCTTGAGTGGATTTGGTAGATGGAAATTGAAAGAAACCTGTCATATATATATATATTTGTGTATGTCTGTGTTCAAAGTGGACGAAACCTTTCATATCCCACTAAACAGATAACAACACCTTATGTGAGTGAAGACCTTCTTTAGCCTGGGGTGCTGGTGTGCCCCCTTTCCCTACTCATTATCTTCAGCACTTGACACTTTTATTGAGAACCCATTTCTCATGACCAGCCACTATTCGGTCCAAAAAAGGTTCATTCGTGAGATGTGACAGCAAAGAAGAGCACACATTCAGTCTCTGTGCGCGATTATACTCAGAAAGTTTGTGAGAAACCAATTGACCCAATTTTCTGACAGGAGTTGATGAATGGTTGAATGCCAAATCCAAGCTTCTCTGCTAGTTCTTCAACAATTACAACGTAATTTTGTTCTACCAGGATTTGCAGGACATCCTCGTTGAGCTCTTCCAAGACAAAGCTCGTCTTCTAAACTGTAGTTTCCAGCTCAGAATTTCTGGAACCACCATTGACACTGGTTTATGCTTACTGTCCAATCTCTATATACTGCATTAATATTCCTCGCACTTTCTGTTGCGTTGTTGAACTCATAAAGCAAAATATTCTGAATATGCTCCTTTGTCACTTCGATTATAGCTTTGTAAAAAAATTGTTAAAATCGAACTACACTCTTCAAAACTTGCATTAAGAATAAGGACAAGGTAAAATTATTACCTGCTTTTATAGCAAGTTGATGCAGGTAGTTTATCCTGTCCCTCTCCGACTTTTAGTTCATGCAATTGCAAAAACCACATTATTTAGGGGATGATTCAATACTTTTCTAATACTGCTTACAGAAAAAATATGAATTTATTGTCTTAAAACATGTTTAATTTTTGTGTACAAACAACCTAGAAATCAACATACTCCATAATCTCCTCTTTGATTTTATACCAGAATGCTCTTATTTGGTTATAATTGATAGTCATTATTTTTTATTAATGATTATATGCATTAAATGTTTATTCTGAACATTATAATATTTGCAGTACTATAATTTTAAGAAAATACGATTTTGCTGCTAATGCCTTTATAATACTCAGCTGTAAATAGAAACCCAGTGCAGTGTTAGTGTTGGACTAGTTCGCCTGGTATAATCATCCTACAAACAGTTAAACTGGCAATATAATTTGTACAAGGTTCTTAAAATTCTAACATCTGTGTAGAGGTAATGTTTTAGAATATTCAGGGATGAGCTCTACTTAAGTTTGTTTTAATTTTTTTTTTTTTTTAATATTCACAGCTGATTAAATGCAGTAACTTACTGTCTGTTGAAATAAAGAGATAAAAATTAACATAATGCCTGACAAGAGAAGTAATATGATTAAGGATGCTTAGTAAAGAGTTTGTTACATGAGAAAGAGGAGCTTAAGGCAGTTCATTTCAGTCTTAAATTTTATTATTGTAAAAGAACTATAAATTTTGATGACTTTAAAGAATATATATATATATATATATATATATATATATATA
>NC_068982.1:169124262-169157701 GCF_001194135.2 Octopus bimaculoides
ATATATATATATATATATATATATATATATATATCTATATCTATATCAGAAGATGAATATTTCAGAATTAGTTTCGAAATCTTTGCTAAATTGGACCCATACACCTATGGTTTAGTGATCATGATCTGCATATTAACACCAGTTAATGAGTCCTGATAAGTTTGGTTGAAAGAAAAGGAAATAGTTGTCAGGAAAAATTAAGACTGATTGAAAATAAAATTGTGATATGAAAAAGCCTTAAGGCAATTTGGAAGAATTGTGTATTGCTAGAGCTAGTGTTTTAATAACTTGATGCTCTCTACTCATAACCTTACCATCATAAATGGTACCTATTTTCTGCTAAGTAATTTAGGACAACCAATCAGTGTAATGTCTTTCTAGACACAATCACTAACATGCATGTAAGGTTTCATGAAATCTTATAACAAAATGGCAGCATGAATTAAAACTAGGAATTATATAGACGGATTAATACAAAAGGCTACATTTAGTTGTGTCTGATTTCTGTAAAGTAAAAACCTGAATCCAAACCAAGAGTAGAATAACTCAAACAATGAACATGAAAGATAGAAAAAGAATTTAGATTTCTATTGTTTCCATTAAATTTTCTTTTACCCGATTCTTTAGTTTGATGTGGGGGAAGGCAGATTTTGCTTGGACAAAAATTTGTTCGAACTTGCTCAGTTTGGACTGTCCAGGAAATACATAAACAAAACACATAGTAGCAACAAAGCAAATTATATTACACAAAGATAAGCAAAAATATTAAGGTGTGTGTGAAAATATATAATCACCAATAATTTAATGTTGATGATTAAAAGAACTTCAGTATTTGGACATCAGTGAAGTGGTTAGTTCATTTTGAGTTAGATAAGCTGTGTGTAAATTAAGCTTGTATGATGGAAAAAGTATTACATGCAAATAAATAAAATATGAAAGTTAAAAAATTAAAATTTTAGGAAATAATCAGATGAATGTTACAAAGCTATATTAGTCATCATGAGATGAATTTATGTCGAAAATTACTCTATGGTTTTGTAAAAATTAATATAAACTTAAAAATTAAAACATAAAATTTTTTCAAGGAAATTGAAGTTTATTTGGTTTTGACTTATTGGAGCCTTAAATTGTGATCTTTTGTGATTTGTTATAATTCAAAGCAACTATTTTAATTCAGTTCAGTCTCAAAGTGATTGATATAGAACTAAATTAAAATACCACCACTAATGTATATCAGATATGTTATTTAGACATTTATTCAAGTAGTACATAATAAAACTAGACTATCAAGTTCCCGAGTCTAAATACTTGAAAATTTGGTTCAAGTCAAATAAACTAATGACGAATGCAAATGGTTGCTAAGCTGTAATGTCAAATGTGAAGTACAACTTGAAAATCTAAATCTAATTTTAATATTAATTCTTTTGCAGATTATATTAGCCTAAATTTTAATAAGTCTAGATTAGAGATTGGAATCCCAAGCACACAGTTTCTAAGACTGATGTTATATATATATATATATATATATATATATATATATATATATAATCATCATTATTTAACATGTTTTCCATGCTGGCATGGGTTGGATGGTTTGACTGAAGCTAGTAAGGCCAGGGGCCGCACCAGGCTCTATTGTCTGTTTGGCATGGTTTCTATGGTTGGATGCCCTTCCTAACACCAACCACTCCATAAAGTGTGTTGGGTGCTTTTAATGTGGCACAAGCACAAGCGTTTTCTACATGGCACCAGCACTGGTATCAGTTCTGTTGTGGTGGACAGGTGAGCCATGAAGAAGATTTTGTTCTAACATTATTATATGTGTTTTTATAGCTGGAGTTTATTAAATCAGTGTCGTTATTCTAATTTCCTTTCAAACACTAAATGGATTTCAAGAGTTTGCTGATGTTGTCCTCAATGTTGGCTTACCATGCTGGCATGAGTTATATATATAAGAAAGAATTTAAAATATTTGATGATTAAAATAATAAAGGCACAAAACTGAAACAAGATGTAAAGTTAGATTGTTTTGAATTTCAAAGATTAAAAACAGATTTTGATGACTGTATGCCATTACTGCTCTGCTAGTTAATCTTGTAGTGCTTTCAAAGTAGTGTTCACTCACACAAATACTAAGAGCAGATTATCTGTCATTTACATATAAACCAATGAACAAAAAAATAGAGGTTTATAGTTTCTGAAATATAATATTTTCTAAAGACTTTCTAGCCATGTATATCATAATTCTAAATCAATACCATAGTGTATCTTTGTATACTCCTATGAAGTAAAGTTCGAAAAAGTTTCTGAAGGATGATTAGGAGAGATACGTTAAGTAAAAAATAATGTGTAACCTAATTAAGAAAAACAACTAAATTTCAGGTTAATTTCTAACCCTTTTGTTATCATATTTCAGTTGAGATACAACACTTTTGTTTCAATTTTAAAAAATAACGAACAATTTAGTAAAATAACTGACATTACTAGATTGGTATTTGTAACATAAATTGATGAAATTTTAATGGTAGGCATTAGTTTGGGTCACTTTAAAACTGTAAGTGTTGTAGAACCAGGGGTTGGTACCAAAAGGGTTAAATTAAGTTTTCCCTTATGATGACTGTAAGTGCAGGTGGAAAGCATAGTGTATGTGATATGTAGCAAAGTTTGTGTTGAAGCAGAAAGTAGCAGGAAATGAATGGTGAATATTTTTACCTTTTTCCCTTGTGGCATCTCATCAGGTGGCATATCAATAGCCATTTCAGCAGGTGGGCCATTGCCAGGTGTTTCTCCTGAAAATACAGTTTAAAGGAAATAGTCAAAGAGAACAGAATAGAGGTCAATATATTTTATGTCTCCTGTTTATTTTCAATGTTTAAGAATTCAAATTCTGTCATAAATACCTCCTAAATTCTCCAGACTACTAAATAAGCTGCAGTCTAATAGTGAAGTAAAATAATCAACCACACTATTTCCATTTTATTCATGCACACATCTACATAAGGTGTAAGGATGTTCAATAATTAAAATAAAACTGTATTTTCTAACTGAATGAATTATTTCTTTTATTAAATCACCTAGCAAATCAAACAAATTACTCATGTGCTTCCTGTTACTTCTAAGGGGATACCTAATATATCTTGTATAAGACAGGCTTACATGAGAAGAGTCTCTATATGACTGCTCAATCTGCTATAAATAGTAGCCAAATCTGCCTCAAGACCTATCCTTAGAGTAAGGGTAAGACCTGAGGTAAAAAGAAGGATGTATTAGATAATGTAGTTGTAAATAAGGGTCATAAGTCTGCTGACTCAATCAGAGATGATCTGGACCAAAAGCACCAACAAGCCACCACTGTATAAAAAATGTAGTCCAGAAAATTTTATCATTCTTTTGCATTAGTGAACAAGGGACAAGATTACATTTTCTTCACGAATGAAACTTATCATCATCATCATTGTTTAACGTCTGTTTTCCATGCTGGCATGGGTTGAATGGTTTGACATGGAGCTGGCCAGCTGAGAGCTGTCTAGGCTCCATTTGTCTGTTTTGGTATGGTTTCTATGGCTGGATACCTTTCCTAACACCAACCACTTTACAGAGTGTACTGGGTACCTTTTATGTGCTACCACATAATAATGCATATTATTGACACTGGTATGAGTGAATTTTAACATGGCATTGGCACAATTATTATGAACTTAGGGACCAAATTATTACAGCTATAAAACTACTATTTGCCAAGAATGAAATCATTAATTTTACAGAATAGAACATAGAAAATTGAGTATAGTATACATTAGTCAATGAATACTGATTCATTCCTTAAGCTGAAAATGAAAAAGACATTTTTAATTGAGGTTAACTATTGCAAAAGAAAATATACAAAGAGTGGATGTGTGGTGAAAAGCTTGCTTCCCAACCACATGGTTCTGGGGATCAATCCCACTGTGTGGCACCTTGGGCAAGTGTTTTCTACTATAGCTTTGGGCCAGCCAAAGCCTTGTGAGTGGATTTGGTAGACGGAAACTGAAAGAAACCTGTCGTGTATGTGTATGTGTGTCCACCCTACTACCACTTGACAACCAGTGTTGGTGAGTTTATGTCCCCATAACTTAGCAATTTGGCAAAAGGGACTGATAGAATGAGTACCAGGCTTAACAAAAAATAAGTACTGGGGTGGACGATGCATTCAACTAAAAATTCTCCAAGGCGGTGCCCCAGCATGGTTGCAGGCTAACAAATAAAAGAAATGACTAAATACCAAAGAAACACACACACAATTTAAACAGTTTAGTACAATGTCAAAGGTTGTTCTTACCTGTAGTAGATTGTTCTGGAGGTGGTTCAATTGCAACATGACGGAAGTTTTCTAAGCTTTTGATAGTGTAAACACCAACAGTTGGTTTGCGACCAAACTGACGATGGTCTTTAACACGAATGTTTAGTGGAGGCATGTAGTGTTCTTCTTTTGGCAGCATCTACATGAAACAGAAAGAGTAATACAATGTTAAAATGGATAGTAAAAGAATAGAACAACTGGGGCAAAGACTTAGATTTCTTAAGATGACATCATTTAGTTAAACACTAAATGTTGTTGGATTCCTGGGATGGAAATTCATTACTCAATGTAGAAATTTTGTCATGCCTCTAGGCATTATATTTATAAATGCCTTTGTTTATCTAGCTAAAGTATGTAATCTTGACTTTCCTGATAGTCATTGATGATTGGTTAATATTTTAATAAATTACTAGTTTATTAACAATGTTCTGTTTCACTACTATATTGTACAAGAATATATATCTATAGATTTTTTGCCAACACTGACAAATGTAATCACCTTGTCTTTAAAACAATATTTTCATGGATGGTAAAAAAATATACTATTAGATAGACTAGTTTCAATCCTGTATTGAGATTTCATCTGCACCTGAGTTAATATCTTTAACATATATAAAGGTACTCAGTTACTGATGAAATATATTGTGTATAATAGCATGGTTTTTACATCTGTCTATACACTGTGTTGGTTATAAATGACAAGTTATTTTATATAAAGAGATCTGCTTCATTCTTGAATGCAGGTATGAACTTGTGTAACTTTTGATGGGAAATATCCAAGTACCTGGTCTTTACATTATTTTCATTTTGCATGTATGGAAGTTAAAATACAAGTCATAATATTTTTAGTTCTTACTTATTTAGAAGAACCAGTCATTGTTGCATTTGGTCTGATGCAATGCATATCAGAAGAATAAATAGTTTTATTTCTAATGGCTGGTTATTGTTACATTGTTTAGAGGAGAAAATGATTCACATTTACAATGAGTGATTTAAAGTGCAAACAGAATTGTTCAAACACTACATACCACAGAAAGGAACAGTGAAGGTTCATTGAAATTGGGATTCTTCTTGGTATTTTTGATGACAGTTGAGCTAACAGTGTTTCCACCAATTTCAAATTCAATACTAGGAGAATTTACTTCTAACAGCTGGAATCTCTTCATGTTGCGCACACCCCATACCAAAAACTGAAAACAAAATAGAAAAATTTTAATTGAAAAACTTATAAGATAATCCTGTTAATTCTAAGATGCACCATCATTGTTCTTAGAGTGAAAAGATATTTTAAGTCAGTATATTACATCAACATTGTTTCCATTGATAAAGTTCAAAACAATGGGACTTGTATATTACTCAAAACACAAACAATGGAGACAGTTCCCTTGCAAATAGAAGACCTAGGAAGACAACAAAATTGCAAGCACAAAACTTAACTGCTCACTTTCTCATATAAAGTAACACAACACTTAAAATAGAAATTGTTGTGTAAAACATTTTAGCTGCTGTATTACTTTTATATGAGCAAGATAACATTATGTTACGGACCAAATAAAATCAGAAGGTACTACACATTTACAATAATTATACCAATAATACACAAGAGTTTCTAAGCAAATCAGCTGAACAGGACAAACCAATAATAGAATTGGAACATTGATAAGATGAAAGATTTCTGATATCAAACAAATCAGACCATATAATATGGATGAGTTACAGATTAAAATATATGACTTTGGGTTTATTAGCATTGATAAAGGATCTGAAATCACTGATATAGATATTAAATTAGAGAAAAATCAATATCACTGAAACCTACAGATTTTAAAACTCAACTATTGTTGCAAAAGAGTTTTCTGCATTGTAGCTCAAAGACCCTGTGGACATTGATTAAAAATTTAAGCTTCATTTGATGACCAAATTTTTCCATTTGCAGTCAACAAGCTTTTAGCTAATATTGACACAGTCCTCTGGATTGCCAGCTCTTGTCAAGCTATCCAATGCATGCCATCATAAAAAAAACAGACATTATATGATAATGATGATTGGGTAAAATATTATTCATATCTACTTCATTGGTTATTCATTCTACAGTGGTGTACAAAATACCAGTATCCTATCCTGGTGATACTTTAGATACTGAACTACAACAAATACTAATTTCAGCCAAATAGTATGCAGTTTAATTCATTGCTTACTCAAATCTAAGTGCCACAACAAAACCTATAAAACATAGGGAGTAGTATAACTTGCAGTTTGTGAGCTCAACACATGTTCACACACACACACACACACACACTGCACATTTTTATTAAATAAAACTTCTTTCCATTACAGACTGTATCAGACCATAGTTTATCACTCTTCTTCCAATGGTAAGTTTTTTTTTTTAGTTGAACCCTTGCAAAGCACAAAATAAAATGTTGAAAGCTATTCATGTTCACATCTCTTATCAAGTTTTAAAATATAGTATGGAAGAGAGAGGTACACAGACAAAGGGAAAAGCTAGCACATAGACATGTGTCTTGCATCAATAAAGAGATCAATATCAGTTTGGTGTACAACACAAGAACATGAATTTGATGTAAATATATTTCAAAATGTTGAAAATAATTGATTTTATCCAGTAGAAAAAAACTGATTTTATTCAGTGAAATTCAACTAAAGTTAAGTTTTAATATAATTATTGCTGTTTAAAAGATTACAAAACAATGTAAATACTTCATGATAAATAAACTGTAAGATATTGTATTATAGTAAGAAAAAAGATTTACCTCAATTCCAGTTCTTTGCAGAACTGGTCTAATACCATTGGGGACTTGGTATAATTCTCCACGTTTTGGTGGTAGGAATGGAAGATCTTTACCAGGTGTTATCTGAAATATGAACAGAAAGTTAGTTTCGAAGCAATTACAATTTCTTTGGTTCAATCCAACTCTATTAATGTATCCATAGTAACTTCAAGATACTAATATGCTGTATACTTGTATAACTAACATCACTACTCCTTACAATCATTCATCTGGAACTGCTTTGCTTGCAATTCAAATGCCTTGGAGGAAAACAACTTTTTTTTTTTTTTTTTAACTCAGTAGATTCATACCTTTTTTAGTGAATCATTACAGAGATATAAGCTAATAAAATTGCTGAAATACTAGAATTCTAGTATTCAAATCAAAGGTTGATATTAATGTAGTAGTTAGAATGATTTTATTTAAACCGATTGAGAGAATGCTTTACTATATAAAAAAATACTTAATTAAAGACCTACAACTTTACCTCTAACTGAAAAATTATAATTATATCTGTGTTTAAGAGTTAATAATGTGGTGGAAAGATTTTGATGAATACTGACAAATATGCAAGAGATTGAGAAAATTGATTCTTATTCCTAAAAAATGAGTCTTGGGAAAGAAATCATTACAAGAAGCAATAGTAAGAGTTATACTATTTCATTTCCCATTACTAATTCCTTCAGGAAACATATGAACATAAAACAATTGAACTTTTTATATAAATTAGTTAATTTCAAATATCTGAAAAAAAAAAATAAAGAATGTAATTCAAAATAGAAAAAAAATTTAACATCTGAATAAAAGCAAATTTAATTAATGTTAGGTATATACAAATGTACTACACTAATGTTGACAATATAAAAAGAACCATTTTGAACACTTTAGTTTTACAAATCAACCAAAACACATATATATATATATATATATATATATATATATATATAAAAGAAAAAGAAAATCGAGATTGGAAAGTTAATAATTGTTTATTATTAACACCAAATTAATTATCAACCCTTACAGCTGTTTCAATTAATGCTCAGTAAATATTAAATTTATATGACCTGAGCATAATATCTTCAGAGGGAAAAAATATACCCTTGGATGTTTTATATGTGTTATGGATTCACTATAGCAGACTGAATGATACTGTTTATGATTTGTATTGTTATATGTTCAGGTCATCTAACTTTAATATTTACTGAGTATTAATTGAAACAGCTGTAAGGAATGATGATTAATTTGCTGCTGATAATAAACAATTATTAACTTCAAATCTGTTTTCTTTTCCTTCTTTTATATGACTATAAACTATATGTTTTTATATATATATATATCCCTATTATTTTAAAGAAATTAATTCCCTCAAAATACTAGGTATTGAACCAGTATTTTCTTCAATGAAACCATACCTTCATGAGATTAACACAATCTCTAATCGAATATATAAATATATATATATATATATATACGTGTTTTTATATTATTAATAAATTCATGAACTTAACAATAATATACTCAGGAAATCAATATTTAATATTTCGAAAAACATACATTTTTTCGAAATATTAAATATTGATTTCCTGAGTATATTATTGATAAGTTCATGAATTTATTAATAATATAAAAACATATATACACATTTATTTGCTCAAAATAATTGAGCACTCAATATAAGTTCAGTTATATTCTTTTAGAATATTACTTATAAAAATTATATATATATATACACTTACCAAGAACAATTCAAAGGCAGCTAGAATTTCTCCTTTTACAACATCATTCTTATAAACAGGGTACCATTGTAAAACTGGGTTTCGAGCATCAGCAGGATCAAGCTTTACCATTGGGCTAGCTTTTGATCGGCCAAGAAATTCAGGTTTGCCCTACAGAAAAACAAATTTTAGAAATGCCAACAATCATTTATATAAAGCAATGTCAAAAATCATATATTTAACAAGTTTTAATTAGTATGTTATATCAAAAACGTGGGGATCATACTGGCTTCTTAGTGAATGATGTTCTGCAAATGCAATAGGATAAATGACACTGAATAGCAAGATTTGTCACTAAAAGTAAAATAACTACAACAAGTCTGTATAACATATTTGACCCATAAGACTCCTCAGAATGACATGCGTACCACTCACTAAAATATATATAAAACTAAACATCTCTCGTGTTTTATTTACAAAAGTTGTCTTGAGCAGCATGGAAGTTTGATATATACTTAAAAATTTAATATTAAAACTTCAAAACCTGAAATTAAATCCTCTGACCACTATTCAAGATTTATAATAAGAATAAAAATATCTAAAATATTTTATATACTTTATTTGAAAATCTGTAGTCTAGAGCAATTTTTCTTAAAGCAATATACCTCATATCATTTTCAGAGCTGTGCAAGTCTGCTCAAGAATCAAGCTGCAAGAGATTAAACTATTAACATTTGTAGTAGTAGTAGTAGTAGTAGTAGTAGTAGTAGTAGTAATAGAAAAAACAGTAAAATTATCTCAAGTCATTAATCATCATCATTGCTTAATGTCCGTTTTCCATGCTGGCATGGGTTGGACAGTTCGACTGGGATCTGGGAAGCCAGGAGGCCCCAATCTGATCTGGCAGTGTTTCTATAGCTGGATGCCCTTCCTAATGCCAACCACTCTAAGAGTGTAGTGGGTGCTCTTTACGTGCCATTGGCACAAGGGGCCAGGGGAGCTGGCATTGACCACGATTGGATGGTGTTTTTTACGTGCTACCGGCACAGGGCTCACAACTACAATTTCCATTTGATTTGATTTTGATATTGCTGATGTTGATGTACTTGACTTGGCATTGGCCACGTTCGGATGGTGCTTTTTACATGCTACTGGCACGGGGCTCACAACTACAATTTCCATTTGATTTATTTTGGGAATTTAAATGAACTTGAACCATTAAAGTCAGAAACTTATTAAATATGTTTTTATAATAA
Organism: Octopus bimaculoides; assembly: GCF_001194135.2. NCBI lineage: Eukaryota > Metazoa > Mollusca > Cephalopoda > Octopoda > Octopodidae > Octopus > Octopus bimaculoides. The sequence goes on from NC_068982.1 coordinate 169,134,365, forward strand.
AAATTACATCAACTTTGCCAAACTATGACCAATAATGAAACACTTTCTCATTATCTTTAAAAAAAAATGCAAAGTATAACTGAAAGACATTTAAAAATCTGACTTTATACTGTCTCTAAAAATTAAGAAATGCTATTTCAAAGGAAAATCTGGTAAGAAGTAGTGTTTTTGTCTTAGTTATTGATATTAAAAAATAGTTATATATTAAATAGTTGGGTACCAAACAAGCCAAATAGTATACAAGTAGTATATAACAGGAAATAGAAAATTTTCAGTAATTTCACAAATACTTTTGAAATACGGAAATGTATGATTCATTCATTCTGATAACAAAGGTAGGAAGTCAAAATGATCTTGCAAGCAAAAATTGAAGAACTTACAAACATGTCATGGTCAAAAATCTCCATAAAGATATCTGGAGGTTGTATTTCTAGATTCTGAGGATTACCATAGATTTCTAATTGCTCAAAGATCAAGGTTTGGTCCCAGGTTGGGCAAAGTGATTTCTTAAATGCTTCAGTGACCATACTTTGTTTAAGGAATGATACTCTTGCAAAAGGATCTGAAAGAAACATAAAAAAAAAAAAAAACTTTCATAGTTAAGATCTGTTGACTTTTGTACATATTTCAATGTCTGCCTTTCCAGGCTGGAATGGATTGGCTACAGGGGCTACAATCTGACATCAAACTATGCTAATACAAACACAGCAGATTCTTACACATATTAGGAAGGGCATCCCACAACAAAAATTAAACTCAAGCAGACAGTAGGGCTTGGCATAGTTTTTTGACTTGTCAATTACTATCAAACTGTCCAACTCATGCCAGCATGGAAGACAGATGATAAATTATGATGACTGATTTGTTGGGTATTTAATGTTGCCAAAGGAATAAAGTGGAAAATTTTATTTAAATTTTTGTTGGAAGAAATCAACTTTACTTATAATGGTTAGAGTTAAGTACACTAATAGTATGATTAACATACTATGATTAACATAGAGTCAAGAAAATTCATTTCTTATTAGTTAAATTGGGGTAGTCGATCTGAAAATAGTACAATGACATTTCGCTTTATATTTGTTAAGATGAAGGCAGTACCTGAAAGACCAGAATCATCAGCAGCTGCAAGATCTCTAGCTTGGTACAAGTAAGCTCGAAGCTGATAAATTTGAGGTTCTGGAAATGAAAATATCAAGAATTCATTTTAAATATTTATTTTTTAATTACAAAATATTTATTTTAACAATCAATGATAATAAAAATACATCTTTCCAATATTTTGAATAAAATACAACTTTTGTGAAGAATATATAGATCCTTTAAATTCATAATTTATGTACAATTGGCAATATATATAAGTAGGGGTTGTTTGTTTAAAGTCCTGGGACTTCTGCATTGAAGTTTAAATACCAGTCATAAACCACCTATAGAAAATAGGGTCCAAACTTTTTTATTACACTTTAGAGCTATTTATCCTTTGGTTAAAGTTATCAAAAGCATGATTTAAATACAAATTCTTTGATTTTTTTTTTTTGTGGCACATGAAACGTGTAATTAAATATATGTGTAGGAAATACTTTAAGAAATTAATATTCTATGATACCATAGCACTATTATATCACTATACATTGGTTTTAGAAATATGAAACTCAAAGTATCCCCAAACCAAGTTTATTAAATGGCTTTAAATATTAAAAAAGTTGTGAACAGATCAAATTAATCTCAATATACAATCCTTTCTGGGAGGGTGTCTGTCGATTACACTGATCTCAGTACTTGGCTAGTATTTATTTCCTTGATCCTGTAAAAATGAAAGGTAAAGCTGACTTCAACAGCATTTGAACTTAGAGTAACAGTAGATGAAATACTGCTAAGCATTTTGTCCAGTGCTTAGCTGCATTTTTTCAGCCTAATGCCACAGGTTGCAAAATTTTTTCCCTACCTACTAAGACCAATTAAGGATCAAATCTGAGGGGAGTGTTACATATAGTAGTATATTATATATGGACTTAGATAGTTGTAAAAGAAAAAAAAAATTAAAACTAACAAAAATACTTACCCCCAAATGTAAGAAACATTCGTGGTGATATCATAGCAACTTCTTTGTCAGAGTCATCCTATAACACAAATGAAAAAAAATTAAAATATAACTTGTACAAATTAAGAGAGAGAGAGAGGGAGAGATAGAGAGAGAAAGAGAGAGAGAGAAAGAGAGAGAGAGAGAAAGATAGAGAGAGAGAGAAAAGCGAGAGAGCGTGTGGTGTAACCATTTTGTTTATTTGCTGCACAGAGGCTAAAATTGTATGTTCATAGAAAACAGTCTACCCTACATTACAAATTATCCAAAATTGTTGCATAGTGCATTATAGATTAATTCATGATAAAACATGTAATCCAAATTACACTAACCAGTGAAACTGAGTTCTTGTTTGTATTCATTATAGTGTATACAAATCTCTCTTTGACAAAACATTGACATTTTACTAATGAACTAACAAGATTAGAAACTAGTCAAATAAATTTTACTTTTTCTTCCCATATAGATAAAAAGCTGTGATGTTTAATTTTCACAGTGAAGGAAAAATTGTAAGTTCATTTATGAAAGGCATACCTTACATTTAAAATAAAATCATTGTTATAATGTTTAATTTCATAACCTTTTAACACCAAATCTTATTTTTCAACTACTTTACACAAGTTAAAATTAGTTTTGATAATATGAAGCTGTATGTGAAACACTGAAAATTAAGACTAAACATTGAACTAAGAGATAGGAGAAAGATTTATTTTTTCAGCTTAGTTCCTTAATGTAAGTAAAGTAATATGCTTTTATTCAGAGTAAGGACACATTGCTGAAGGAAGATTTTAATAAGAATACTGTCAGTAACTTCACTTAGTATGTAACTTCAACTCTTCATTAAGATTAAACTGTTTTACTTAGTGTACATTTAGTTAAACTTTCTTCAAATTAGTGTCACAACCATTCATGGCACTTCAATTACTCTGTGTGACACAGTTTTTGTCCTAGGGTAGTAGCTGTTATTTCCTATTTGCTTACCCTTAGAGATTATGAAAAATGGCTAATATTTCCTTCAAACTTTGCCTTTATTACATTTATTCAAACTCCAAAGAATCCCTCTCAATCTACTACTCCTTCTCAGAGATGCACATATTGTCAGCCACTAAGGAACACACTCAAGTGGTTAAAATCAAGTAACTGACTAGCATATCTGGAGTAATGAGCAGAATATTTGATATGATATTTCTGCTTCAGCAACTGAATCTGTCTCAAATGTAATGGAAAATAGGTCAGTTTCAAAAGATTGATGTCCAAGTCACAAGAGGAAAGTTTTAAGGGAATAGTAGTCATTTTCTTTGATTTCTAGATAGAAGCAAATAAGAAATAATACTTACTAACCAAAGACAAAAAAAATATAAATTTTGTTACACTGTTATTCACTTAAAGTGATCTTTCTGGTAATAAACAACTAACTCACCTCAACTGTTCCAATACCTTTGTCGTCTACCAAGGTTACTATGGTAAACATTCTTATTGCACACACAACAGGTCATACTCAAACCATTATAATAAGTTTTGAGAAAGTTCATTTTCATCAACATTATCAGACTTCTCTACATATATTAAACAACTGATACAAATATATCTTAGCCCTTTACTTACAATTGAAAAAAGAACTGAAACGATAAAAAATGTCTTTACCTCAGCTACTCTGAAGAAACATGCTCCACCAATTCCTTTTGATATCATTTTTCTATGCCATCTTCTGCGTCTGACAAGATCCATCTTACGTTCCTTGGCATGGAACTTCATGCTGAACAATGGGGCAAATTCCCAACCTTCAGCTGCTTGTTTTTGAAGTTTTTCCTGAAAATAATAGATAATTTAAAGGTAAAAAGAAAAAAAAACAAGGTTTCAGTAAAAAAAAACAACATGCTTCACTCATACAACTACCCCTACTTAAAATAATGAAAAAAACATTGTTTAGAAAAATTAAATTAAAGTCTTGCAATTGTAGATTCATTTGTGGTTATAGAAGTGCCAGTCTTCAAAATATTTCTATTATAATTGTCCACCCAGATTCAAGCTCTGTCTCCCATCTATGATCACATTACGGAATCATCGGACAATACATAAACCATATCCTGAAATAAGAATCTCTAGGTAAACCTCAATTTCTGACAGATATTTCAAGGCTTTTTCGGTTCTGCCAAACTTCCATAATTTCTCCAAGTCTGTTCTGTACCTAACACCCAAAGTACCTTATATTTTGAATTTAAAAAAAAAATACATACCTTTTTCAGCTTTGCTTTTTCATCTACCACTAATGTTCTTGATCTGACCCAGCGACGACGTCTGCAGAGATGATAGTTTTTCTGAACAGGACCATAACCTCCCATTGTAGCCTCAACACAGTATTCAAAGCCTGGTAAATGAAATGATAAATATCAAATAGGGAAAACTTTATTTCTTTAAACGAGCAATATATGCATATTTTTACATTTTCCCCCATGCTAATAAGGAATTTGGATATTTGCTACCTGAGTAATTTTGAAGTTAGATGCTGTTACTGCACCTAACCACTTTATTACTAAGTAGTGCCTATTTTTCAGGCAGATCAACTGGTACAAACAGAAGTATATTCCTAAGGCAGAAGAGTTACATTTATTTTAAGATTTGAATTTATGATTACGTCATTAGTAGCCCAACCTCTTAATCCTTTTGTTACCAAATCCTTGTTAAAACACATTAACTTTGTTTTAATTAATTTCGGTAATACTGAGGAATTTAGTAAAATAATTTTATCATTATGAAACTGGAGTTTGGAACATAAATTAGCATGAAATTTTGATGGAAAGTTTTAATTTAGGTCAATTTAAAATAGAAAGTTTGTTTCCTAGCTCCATGGGCAGTCGGGTATCAAAAGAATTTCAGTTTATATATTTATATACACACACACACACACACAGATATATAGAGATATAGATATATAGCTTATGAATAATTTAATTAGTTGCACAACAATGCCACATTACACACACTAAAATGCTATGACAAATGAAACCTAATTATGTGCTAAGCTTAATTGTCCTCTGCACCTACTATTGTAGTAGGGTAGAATAGTTCTGCATAAAGGCGGCGAGCTGGCAGAAAGTAAATACTTAAGGTGATTTAAATTCAGAAACATATAACAAGGAACTCCATCTTTTAGTTTAATTAGTTCTCTACAATTCACTCTAACACTATTTTCTGAATGAATTTTTCCAACACATTGAAAACAGGTAAATTTTTCTATTGTTCAATAAGCTACTAAAATCAATGAATCTTTGGAACCTATCATTCTATCATCAGTTCGCTTGTGTAAAACAGGTTTATCGCACAGCATTCTTTCCTGAACATATGGTCCTATATTAAATTATATAATGTTTTAGGTTTTTCTTTACAACTAGATGATTTTTGTATTTGATGCAGTAGTTATAAATATTTTATTCAGTTAAAAGATTTTAAAAAATAATTGCAATGAAATAATTTCTTACCCTCTTCATCTACAGCTCTGCTTAAATCAATTTTCCAGTCGTCATCCCATTTCCATCCTTCTGGGAGTTTGGTTTCATCTTTAGATGGCATAACGTCTCCTTTCTGAAAAAAGGAATCACATTCAGATGAAGTGAATCATTTTAACAAGACAACTATACATTCTCAGACCAAATTTATGAATAATAGCTTTTCAGTTGCTATAGTTGTTTAAAATGATGTCTATATTCTGTTAAATAGAACCTCAAACAAGGAAACATGTATTTGTTTTCAGAATCACACTTGTATATGTCAATGTTTTCATGCTGACTTGGGTTACATTATTAAAAATATCAAAAGTTGGTACACCATAAGGAGAAAATGTAATTCTCTGGACAGTTTTCTTCATTAGGGAGATAAAAGAGAAAGTATGCAACATCACCTTTGATGAATATTAATAAAAGTTGCGTTATTTAAAGATAGGAAGATAATAAAAAGAGTTTAACTAATTAAGGATAAATGATAAATGATTGAAATAATGCATCAAGAAAAATGGAGTCTAAAATGCCAGTAGTCTGGTAAGAGAAAACTTGTCTTAACATTATTCTATTTTGACAAAGGACTTTGCATTAAACATTTCATTCTTTTTCATTCATCATAATCCACTAATGTATCTCACTTTAAATCTTTTAATTTTTTCTGATTGAAATGAGCACTAGCTAGTCAAATACCAATTTTAGCCAAATTTAAACAGCATATTCCTTGAATCTCAGTGACAGTTTAAGTAATAAAAAAAAGATATTTTACCACATCACTCCATGCTTGTTTCATTGGTCCCCAAGTACCCCGAGGAAGTCTGTATTGGTTTTCATAAACCTCTTCTAGATAGTTGCGGTGACCAGCATCTTTATCAAACATGAGGCTGCATAATTGAGGAGAAAAAAATATATGTGAGACTGAAATATAAAGATACAAACTATGCAGATCAATGTTGACAATAATGTCTAGGCCATGTTCACCAGCAGACTTTTTAAAGTTGGGTTTGTAAAGGGAGGAGGTAAATTCTGTGTTTTATTTATTTATTTATTTTTTTAACTCCATAAATGTATAGTGGTGCACTTCCAGTCAGTAATCTTTCATTGTGATGTGTCCAGGTCACATTGCAAGAAAGATCTATAGCTTATAAGATCCACTCTTGTTATCTCAAGACACAGCATATTTTAACACAATAACAGGCTCCAAGTAGGTAACTACTTTATTTATATAAGCAACCAGAAACAGAGGACCAAGGATTGATTCTGTTGGACTGCAGATGTCATCAGATTGGGTTCAAAACGTCATCCTAGCAGTGTAACTACCTCTTTTTGAATGAGAATGAAAAATTTCAACCAATTATAAAGAATTAGCTGTCATACCTATTGCAAAGAGCTTTGCTATAAGTCATTTATGTGGTGCAAAATTGAAGACTTTGACAAATCTCAGACAGGTAACATCCACCCATAAACTGCCATACGTGATTTAGCTGATGTAATTAAGTCAGAATTGGGAGATGAGTGAAAGTAGGTGCAGTAGAAAGAGGTCATCATGTTTGAGAAGCAGACAAGTAACACCATTAAGGTCAGAGGAGACACAACTGTGCATACACTTGAAGTGCTGTTGAGGCACTGCAGGAGTAAATTCAACAGATGTTATGAAATTTGGTGTCAGGAGTATTTTTTTATCTGTAGTTTCAGCTCATAGCTGCGACCATGCTGATGCACCACCGTGAAGAATGTTACAGTAAAAATGTCAACATTGTAGTTGGCAATATTCACAATACACTTTTTGGGATCATCACTAATCTGACTTGTGTGGGGAGATTCAGAGGGGCCCAACTACAGAGTGAGGCCTCTGTTTCGAGTATACATATTTCTGGAACACTTTGCTATCCAGGTTGGTTGTTACATAGGGTTCAAGTTTAAGTACTACCTTTCCGATAATTTATTTGATATGTTTGGTTACTCTGTTGTGTCTTCTATTATCCTCTGTGCTATGTAATCTGTACTCATGTTCAGTATCTTCTATTCTGGTAAGATAAACTGCTGCACTCTCCCAAATTGTGCTTTTGTAGTTTCCAATGTAATAAGGCATTCCATATTGAATTGATGATGTGTTGAAGGAGGGTATTGACACCTCTAGAGTAGTAAAATTCAATTCAGTTCAGTTCAGGCTCTGTAATTCAGTACAGTAAGTGTTCCAGTCAAAGCAAGTAGTGGTGGCAGTTTTTCTTTCTGTCAATAAGAGTGGTACCAATCAGAGTTTCAGGAAGTGTGGTAAATAGCAGATCCAAAGTGTTGTTACTTCTCGTGATGGAGGTTATTACTTGGGATCAGTTCGAACCCAGCACTAAATCAAAGGAATTATTTGCACTTTGCAGTCAGTGAAAGGTTTCTCAATCAATCTCTGAGTAGTTGAACTCACCAGTAATGAAAACATAGGAGACTGTTTTCTTTGATGCAGCTCTGAGGAATCCAAAATACAGAGTATCTTGATGGTAGTTAGGGGAATGGTAAACAACTATCAAAGCTGATACAATCTGCCTTAGCAACTATTACTATAATGCTGCATTGTATATGAGAGGGAAAAAAACTATATTCAAAGTTAGAATGAACATCCATTATTTTATCAAAGATAAGTTGAAGAAATGTGAAAATCTGAATTCTCATTCATGTAAAATTTAAGTAAAAAAAAGTTACTTACCTGAGTTCCTGGCTAATGTACCAGTCACCATCCCATTGCCATCCATTTGGGGGCGTGAAATATTCCTTCTTCAGATTTAACTAAACCAAAACAGAACATACATTTCTAATTAGAAATGCCTTAAAGAATTTGGATGATAAAATTTACTTAAGTTTTTTTCCAAGGTTTTGCTATTTATCTTTCAATGTTAGTGTGGATTAGACAGGTCTATTGATAACACTATAATCATAACAATGGCATAAAATAAACTTGATATCAAGTGAAACAGCATTATATATAAGACACTGGATACCACTTCACAGGTCTTAAATTTAAAATTTGTCATGTGTTGCAGTGTCTCAGAACAACACACTAAATTCTATGGGTTTCTCTATACTTAACTGCTGGCCAAATCACCTAAGAATGCAAAGCACCTTAAACGTATATGCTATTCAGTAGTAATTTAACATTCACATTAAAGCTAACTAATGATCCCAGAGAATTCTTCAGGGGTTCCATAAACATATAGTTGAAGAGCTATGTATCTGTAATTTTTAAAAGGATTATTAAAAGTACATTCTTTATATAGAATATCAAGAAATTTTTTTTAAATAAAAAAAAAAACATCACAAGTTATTTCAGTTGTGTTATATTGAATTTAAACCAAATCAAATCTATTGAAAATTTCAATTTTGTTTTGTTTGCAAACAGTAAATATTGTAAATATTCTGAATATCGCAAACAGTAAATATTGTAAATATTCTGAAATAAATCTGACTGAGGGAAATCTTGGATCTAAATGTAATTGTTCAGGCAGAAATTTTAGTCTTCAAAACTTATTAATATTAATGTAATTGTTAGCAGGCAGAATCATTATTACACTGGGCAAAATGCTTAGCAACATTTTGTCCATTTTTATGTTTTGAATTTGTCTTTCATCCTTTCAGGGTTGATACAATAAGTACCAGTTGAATACTGGGGTTAATATATAATCAACTTACTCCCTCCCTTGGAATTGTTGGCCTTTTGCCAAAATTTGAAATCAATATTAATGTGCCTATGCATGACCCAATGAGAGAGTTTGTACTTGGTCACTCAACCATCAAGAAATAGCAGCAGAATCATTCTCACTTCACAAATCTCACAATCATTTAAAAATAAAGGAAAGACATTGGATCACGTAGCCAGGATATACTGTATAGAAAAATGATGGATTGATAATAGATAAGACAGTGATTGAAACAGCCTTTTAATAGGTCTTCTCAATCCAGGGTTACTTGGGAGCTGAACAACAACAACAACAACTAAAATAACTTACTTTTCCTTGAATATCTGAAAATTTTGGTCTAGTCATGGTTGGGCTTTTATCAGTCCAAGATCCAAGGATGCTGACTTGATTTTCATACTACAAAATAAAATGTTTCATAAAATATCTTTAAAAAAATGCTAACTTTTATTCAGACTTCTAACTACATGGTAAACATTCCTTTGAAAAGCAATCATATAAATTTACATACTACTAACCAAAACTTTGTGGAACAGTGACTAGGGAAGATGTTCCAAATATTAGTGGCACTTTGATTACAAAGGGGTGAAATGAAAACTTCATTCCAGCAGAATTTGGTCTCAAAAGATGAAAGTACAAAAATACATTCTTTAAAGCAAGTATTTAGTCCAGCATTACAACTTCTACTAACATATTCCTACCATCTTTTAGTAGATTATTACAATTGGAAAGGTAAGCTAAATTGATCAATGCAGATTTTTAAATGTATCATATACACACACATTCCAAAATTTTTTTTGAACTACAAAGTAACTTGGAACTTACGAAAGAAAAGCTTTGTATTACTCAGAAAATATGAAACTAAAAATCTGATAACAAGCAAGAATATTTAGGACAAATTTATGAAAATGCTTTGGACAAGCAAAAGAGTTAAGTTATAAATTTAAGTAAGATTAAAACTGAAAACTATATTTATATAATTTATCTTTAAAATATTCTGAACATTGAAATTTTATTTCTTATCTAATCACTTGTATACAACAACTTATTTCATTTCATGTGCAAGCATGGTGCATGTTTAAGAAGGTATCTGTCTCTTTGTAACCATGTGTTTCTGAGTTTAATCCCACAGCACAGCACTTTGAGCTGTCTTCTACAATAGCCCCAGGTCAACCAAAACCTTAAGTGAAATTTGATCAATGTGAACTGTGTAGAATCTTTATGTGTGTGTGTGTGTATCAGAAAGAATGACCAAATTAAATTTGCCTTGTAGTAACTACTTTTGTCTCTGCACAATGCTTAACGTTGCTTTTATCTCTTATGATATTAGCAAAATGTACCCAACAAAGTAATACTGTGATTAATATAATTGACAATACTTAAAGATCAGCCTCCCAGTATAGGTACAATTCAGAGATTGAAACTCGTAAAAGAATCTACTAATGACTATCAAAAACCATTGTCAACAACACTGAATATTCTAACAGGTCAAAACTTACAGTTTCAGCAAAAACAGCAAGTTCGCCTTCAGTTTGGATATTATGCCACTCCTTTTCCTGTTTTGCAAGACCAAGCCACAGTTTCACACGGATCAAAGCAGGTATGTTATATTTTTCTTTCTGTGCTTTCAGCCCAGGATACTAAGAAGATAAAAGAAAGAGAAAAAGCAAAAATAATAAATGATGATTTATTTCAAACTCACGCTAGACTTAAAACTTTACCTAGAATTTGGGAAGTAAAAAATAAGTTACCAAGCAAGCTATAATTTTGTTTTATAATTATAATTTCTGAAGAAGCTGGTAAATATTTCATAGAAAAATATTCTAACCAAATTTCTTTAAATCAAAGAATAAAACTGAATTCCCAAAATTAAAAACTCAATTAGAAGTTAATTAATAAATTAACATAATGTTTCATTGGTTAAATTTTCATGTTGTAAGACATTCTTCAACTTACTTTCAATTGGATAGACTGTACTTTACCACACTGGCGGCCAATGTAGTTGGGGTTTTCAGAATAAAGCAACTCGTAAGCAGGAATTCTGAAATAAGCAATCCTTTTTTCTCCACTGATCATCCAAATGATGACATCAGGCATGCTGTTTTGTGGCTAAAAAAAAAAAATTTTGTTTACTATGGAATATTTAACAAATAACATCAGTCTCAAATGACATTTTATAGTGCACTTTTCTACTATGGCATAGATATTTTAGATCTTGTATCCGAGGCACATGAAATAAGTTGGGTTTTATTACTGATCCACTCAATAGTAAACTAATCTATTATATTAAAATGTTATGATAGATTCCTGTAAAGTAAAAAAAACTGTCACTTCCTGGAAAGAGGATGGCAAAAGAATGTGCGAGATATATATATATATATATATATATATATATATATATATATATATTCAAACAAACACTACTTGCACATACACACACTGATGACAAATAGCTTGCTGTATGTGTGTGTGTGTGTGTGTGTGTGTGTGTGTGTGTGTGTGTGTGTGTGTGTGTGTGTGTGTGTGTGTGTGTGTGTGTGTGTGTGTGTGTGTGTGTGTGTGTGAATACTTGATAGAAGAGAATCGAGAAGATTTCTTAGAAATCAACTAAAGGGTTATGAAAGAAATTACACGATATTATTACTGAGTGGAGATATGTTTATGGCTGATGATGTACCACAAAATGAGCCAAGGAATTTCCATGAATACTGCTAGTGTTAGTGTCTTTAGAACTAGTTAACAACATCACCAAGAAAGTAGAGATTGAAGTGGATCTCTCTATTTGGTCACTTGATCTGATAGAAATAGGAAGCCAGGCCTTCTCCTTAGATATGAAATGCCCTACAACAGCAACAGGTTGATCATGGATGAAACATATTTGATGAAAGGGCTGACCTGAGGGCTAATGGATTATACTAACAAGTACCCAATAAACCAGATTTATGGGTTGTTTTCTAAACTTCCCGTGGAACTGTTTATGCAGTCTTTCATTCCTCTACAAGACCCTTTCCTCTTCCATGTACACATAATAAACTACTGTTCAGCTTGTTAAGATTCATGTTGATAAACAGGAATAGGTAATGCACACCTTTCTGCAACAGGGTTTATAAGGGAAAGAAAATCAAAAATTCCCATTAAAAATAGCAACAAAAGCAAGAATAGTTCAACCGACATTTACCATCATCTTCTGTATATGGTTAATGAAAAAGTGTTATGAATTATGGGATATGTTGGCATAAAAAAAATTCCCTTCACATCCTTTGTTACTACTAAAATAAAATTCTATTCTTATAGCCATAGATACTAAGATGGAATTTGAAATCATCTAACGAGAATGTTTGCAATTGTATGCTAAAGATAATCGTTTTTTTTTTTATTTAATGAAAATGACTGTTAGATGAAACATTGCTGCAAGAATAATTTTATACAAACATGTTCTGGAATTCACAACATTATCCACGATAACTCTGAAAAACTACCACACAATAAACATGAACTACAAAGAAATATATTTACAATTTACCTCAATAGCTAAACCTTTTAATCTCTCCAAGATACTCTCAATCTCAGACAATGCCTCATTGATATCTGTTGCATTGTTCATTACACGTTCAGCATTTTCAGTTATATCTTTCAATTCAATCTCCCTGAAGGCTCTTATGTTTTTGTCCAGTTCATTCTCCATGTGATAACCAGACTGGGGTAGTGACAAAGGTTTCCTGTCAAACAAATATGAAACAATTTCAAACAAACAAAATAAAAAGTTATCAGTTTAAATTCTTTCAGTCTTATAAGATGTAGTTTGAATCAAATCTAAACAAATCACTAATGTGAAAAATGTCATTACAATATCGGGCAAGCAAACATGATCCAATAAATTGTACTATGCTTTCGCTAATTGTTTTTAGGTGTTTCTATAGTTGTGAGCAGACAGGCACCCTCTCTTAGCCTTCCTATTCTTGATACAGTGGAACATGGTGGATGTGATGCTGAAGGGAGAAAAAGTAGTACCAACACCAAGCTGGTATTCATTTACAGATGAGTAGGGTGGAGCAATGTGAAATGATGTATCTTGCTCAAGGACATAACATGCTGCTCAGTCCAGGAACTGAACCCCTGATTTTATGACTATTAGTCCAGCATCCAAACCACTTGGACACAAAATATATTTAAAATTATATTAATTACATTTTTAAAGAAAAATATTTCTCTACTTTTTAAGGGGTTATCCAATGCAATTAAAGTAATGAATTAAAATCAATCTTTCATAAGACATGTAGTTGCCTTTCAGATAAAACTAATTATGTTAAATTATACATATCAAGTGCATAATAGTAATTGAGAATTCAAATCTTAGACATAGCTAGGATTTCAACCAAAGAAGCTTTCAATAATTAAGATGAATCTACTATTAAATATCTAATTTGTGAAAAACATAAAATTAAAATATACATTAGAATAATTATATCTGCAAATTAAGGTGGCAATATGGCAGAATTGTTACAGTGCTGGACAAAATGCTTTGGTTCTGAGTTCAAATGATATTGGGATTGCCTTTCATTCTTTCAGGGTTGATAAAATAAGCACTAGTTTAGTACTAGGGGTCAATGTAATCAATATACACTCTCCCCTGAAATTGCCGGCCTTGTGTCAAAATTTGAAACCAATAATTATATCTGAAAATTTAGGGTGCGTGCCTGAAACTGTCTTCACTACTTATGTGTAACGGTTGATAAGATAAAGACAACAACAAAACTTTAGAGTAAACTAGCTTCATGAGAATCAGAATATATTGAAAACTGAAGCAGTCAGAAATAAGTGGATTATAACTATTTTAAAAATCCATTATATTAACACAGGAAAAAAACCCAGCAGAAATGGTTTACCTTAATCATAATCATAAATAAAAAATAGGGTTCAGACAAAATATGAAGCTTACTTCAAATCTTCAATCAGTTCTTTCAGTAATGATATCACGAGTTGAGCTAACTCTGGAAGAGGCAGTTTTGTCCGCATGCTGATACGAATTCTTTCCAAATTAGATTCCTACAAAGTGGAAAATTCAAAGAAGAAATAAATATTAAAACTGGTTTTAATTGTCAATCAAATATAATTACCAAAGACTGCCCTCATTTATTTGAATTTCTGAAAGTTCTTCAAAGGAAACTAGATATTTAAGTTAGAAATTTTAGGACAGAATACATAGCAATAAAACTTTGAGATTCACTGTTGAAACAGTCGTTTGGATAATTATTTGATCAATTATGCCCATGTACAATTAATACAGGTCCAAGTGGAGTTATTTAGTAATGCTAGCATCAGACAGTGATAACAGCTTAAAATCTTGTAAGCTCTGTATAACCTTACATAACCTAAACTTACTGATGTTTAGAGGTTTGAATATTGCATAAATCTTGTTAAGAAGTCTCAAGACAAAGTATATTATATTGATTGCCATAAGGCAGAAATTTTACCATGCTGGGCAAAATGTTTAGTGGTATTTCGTCTGTCTTTACATTTGGAGTTCAAATTCTGCCAACGTCAACTTTGCTTTTCATCAATAAATTAAGTACCAGTTGCATGCTGGGGTCGATCTAATCAACTGGCCCCCTTCTCACTAGGATTCAGGCCTTGTGCCTTGAGTAAAAAAGATTACAGTCTGCTGTGCTAGCAAATAGGTTTTGTAAACCTACTATAAGATTTAGTGACAAGTGTAAGAAAAGGCATTAAAATATGAGGTTTATTTTAACAATCCACATGTAATTATGCAAACTTGACTTGTGTAAATATAAAAAAATGTGGGTGGGCTGAAACACACACTTAAAGTAATTTAAAGATATTATCCTCATAGCAACACAGAATAAGAATTAATAATTATTGTAATGGCTGATGCTGGTGTCCTGTAACTGGTACCCATGCCGATGGCACATAAAAAGCACCAATGGAGCATTGGGCCTCACGGAGGCAATGTGGCCAATGCCAGTGTCACATAACTGGCATTCGAGCTGGTGGCATGTAAAAAGCACCATTCAAGCATTGGGGCTCACGGAAGCAATTACACGCTCAGAGTGGTTAGCATTAGGAAGGGCATCCAACTGTAGAAATTAAGCCAAATCATACTGTAGTCTAGTGCAGCCCCTCAGCTTGCCAGCCCTGGTCAAACCATTCAACCCATGCCAGCATGGACAATGGACAAAAAATAATGATGATAATGATGTCGTACATAAACAAGCCAGGCAACTTACAAGTAGGTCAATGATTCTGAGGAAAAGATTGAGAGATTCAAGTCTGAAGCTGATATCTTCCCATGCACTATCCACCACCGTGCATGGTTTAGTTGATGCCCATGGTAAGAAATGGTAATAACATCCATCAAAAACAGCATTTGTAGGTTGGGTTGTTGAAGCACATGGATCAACACTCACGTCCAGCTTGTTACCATAGTTACCTACAATCAAAAATAAGATCAAATTTCCCTTGAGCATTGTAAAAGAAAAATGCATTAACAATTTCCACTGTGTTTTTACATTGACAAATATTGGAACAGTGGAGTGTGAAAGAAATGTTCACATTTTTATTCTTTATTTTATTTTAATGTAAAAATAATGAATTCATTTATAAATATATTTGAAACTATCATTTTAACATCTAGCCAACCTACTTATTAGGTTTGATTAATAAAATATTAAAGATTGTTTCATTTTTTAATCAATTCTTGCTTTAACCTAAGTCATAAATACATTCTAGGAATGGTGTCAACTTTGGATGTTGGTCCACAATATTTCAAAGTATTTTTTAAATATTTTGTTGACTTGTGTTTCTTTTATAACTTAGATCAAGCAGACTATCAAACTGAAATATCAGTCTCTTTTTCATTAGGCATAAAAGCTCTATATGTGAGAGAAAAAATTTAAGTCAAGGATAGGGATAAGAACAGCAGTATACTTGTATCAACTGAGAATTGAAACCCAGTTGCAGTTTTGATTGACAAAACACAGACCTTCTGCTCTTCAGATCTAATGTCTAATTCCACCAACATACTCAACTAAGGAATATCAACAACATTTTTATTGTATACCATGTTGAAATCCTATTAGGCTTTACAGCTGTTTTGGTTACATTTCAATGTTCTACATCATACTTATTACTCATTCACTCTCATACACACAATGAAGCCGTTGTTGTGTATAAAGAGAGAATTAGTGCATTGGTAAAAAATATTAAAAAGTCAGCTGTGTAAAAGTCATCCATTCTCAAGCAATGGTTATTCTACTGGCTGAATCACTAGTGTGGATAAAGTCTATTGAATAACTAAATACTTTTTCAATGGAAGGATAATTTCAGTTCAGGCACAAAAACTAAGAAAGTACGATATAATATCTAAAAGTGCAAGTAACAAATATATTCTGATCACAGAAACAAATATTTTACACATTGGGAATGCAAAGAATCTGAAATTAACAAAAGCATCTAAAATTATGCACATATCATTAATTTAGTTATTTTCATAACTTATTCAATTCAGTTAGAAGATAAATTTCTTACCAATGCTGACTTCAAATTCAATTGGTGCATCAATGCAGCTAACCATTGTTGCATTGAGGAAGGCAGCATGAAGTTTATAATTCCTTCGGCGCATAAATTTCTAGTGAATTAAATAAAAGTTATTGTTATTAAATGTCATACCTGGCAACACAACAAAGACAAATTTTCAACAAAAACCTTTAACCCTGTTCACAAGTTAATTAATATCCTGGCTGTAAATATTATGAAAAACTTTTTTAAGTAACATGAGAATCAGAACCACTCACTAAGTCTCTATATTTAAAAAGCTTAAAATATTTCAATTTTTGATTTCCATGCTAGTATTGCTCTGTTTTAGAGCTCTCATTTGATTGTATGTGTTCTGTAAGTATGGATATCAAGAAACAAAATTAACAGTTGATTCAAAGAGTTCAGAACACAAAATAAATACAAGTGATGAGTGATAAATAAATGAATTCAGTGGTTTTCTGACAAACACTTCTAAGGGTGCTATTTCAAATCATCAACAACAACAATGGTTTATTCTGACAGAAACATCATAAAAGAACAAAAAAAAACAAAAAAAAAACAGTACTAACTAGTTTTTAAGATGCTATTTTATATCAAAGGGCCCAAATGAACAAATCAGTGAAGATGGTTGCTATACTAATAACCAGAGGAATATTTCAGTGATACTGAAGTCAGAGAAAAGTGCATGGAAGAATACACTTCTACATGGACTAATGAGCTTTGTTCTTTAGAATTCATTTTTATGTAAAGAGTTCTAGAAGCTAACAAAAGTATTTCCCTCATCATTCCAGTATATAATTTAGTAGTTCAACTTCTTGAATCCATATCTTTAAAACAAGACCTTTCTTATACCAAATCTGAAGACAATATGCTCTAAATGAAAATAGGATGGTCCCAATAACAAAAAACACACACAATAGCAGTTTCAAACTAATAAAGTATTGGAGATTATTACTCCAGCACAAGGTGTATATTTGATACAGCTATTAATGATTATAATATAAAAACATACAGACTGCCAATGTTTATTCAGATTCAAATACTTAAATTCACACCAAAATACATTAATTTCTCTTTAATCCAACCTGATACATATTACACACATAAATTAACATACAATGGAATACTGTTTCTCTAAGTATGTGGGATTGCCAAACTTCTAATAAACCTCAAATAATTTTGCAATGCACCAACTTATCTATCTTGATGATATCTACAATCACCACCACCACCACCACCATCCCATCTATATATATAAAAAAAAAACAGTTATGAGAATAAATTAGTTTCAGCCTAAACATAAATGAAACTCACCATCATTGAATATTGCATGATACAGTGAAACAGTTTCATAATATATTGGAGGTGAACATATTTGGTATGCTGGACATGTCCTACCTGCATATTTTCCAAATAAACCACAGGTCTTATAGCTTAAACCCACCCCCAACAAATTTTAAACAAAATTATTCTAAAGCAGAGAATTCAATAAATTCTAAAATGTGTTATCTAATTCTTGAACATGTAACAAATTTAGTTTTGAAACCATTCATTGCTATACTGCAGAATGTCAGAGTACAAACAGAAGATATCTAAAATACTATTTCATTTGTAACTTTTGGGAATCAATCAATTACAAGAAAATGTGATAGTAAATGAACAACTTCAAAATTAGTAACTTGGTTAAATAATCTTTACAATAACTATTATTCTCATCATAACAATTTTCTGAACACGAATAAAAAATGCAATTTCTAAAAATATAAACAAAAACTATGAAAATAATATACAATAAAAAACATCAATGTACACTGATTCAAAAGACTAACAAAAAAAAAAAAAAGCAAACTAACCTGCACTTTCAAGAGGTCATCATTTGGTATATCTGTTAGAGCAAGTTCTGGTAATTCTCCAAGAACTGTTTTCAATTCTAACAGAGCCCTACCTCGATAGGCAACACCTTCTCCCTGAAATGAGAAAGAAATATTCCATGAAATGTTTTAGAAAAAAACAATCCTATATTAACATAGAGGTCCATATCCAACCTTTCAAAAATATACTACATTCTATAGAAAATAAATTTTTACATCAATTTCTCCCAACACAAAATACATAGCTAGCCAAGGTTTTTACAAAGTAATTAATCCGCTTATGGATTAATAAGGTTCTGAACTTATGCAGTTACTATATCCTGGTATTAAGACATTGTACGGACAAATGGTTAATATTACGATAAATAGATCTGGTCTGTGTGAAAAGATATGTTGTGATATCATGAGAATAATCCCAATAATGCATTTTGTCTATATAGTATTACAGTCAAATGAACAGAATTACAAACTAGAAAGTAAGATAAGTACTTAATTTAGTAGACCAACAAAATTTGAGTTTGGCTACAAACAAAAGAAAATAATATTGCTATAGTTGTGAAGTCTTATGGTCTGAACCTGTGACTTTTAAATTCATGGTCCAGAGCTTTAACCATTTCGTTGCAATGACTCATCATTATGGTGTAATAGATTATTTCAGTAGCAAGTCTGTTATCTCTAACCATCTTTAATCTGTGATAACAATCTGTCTGAGACAGGCCCAGATTCTATGATATACACTTCTTGCTCAAAAGTGATTTGAATTAAAACCTTCCATCAAAATTTCACATTAATTCACGTTCCAAACACCAGCTTAATAGTGACAAAGCTATTTTCAATGAGTTAATTGAAGGAAATTCAATGCTTTTTAACAAAAATATAGTAAAATATTGTCTTAATCTTGCACTCTTATTTAATGAATTTACTTATACTCAACTAAGGATTTCATTGTAAAAATACTGTTATCACTGATATAAGTTTGATATTTATAAACAGCAACAATAATTAATTGTATAACATCATCTGCTAGTATAGATATAGCAAGTCATAAGTACTTGCTAATTCAAACTTTTGTCTTCTATTAGTTTCTGTGATTACTTGTATGGAATATTTGTTCAGCTGATGATTAGCTCTACGTTTCAGATTTATAAGTTTGAGGGGAATGGAATGTTCATACCCTTCTTAAAGAGATTAATAGATTTGAATTGCTAAAGACAGTAACTAGAAAAAAGTGCACAAAGAATAATTGCTTACTTTTCCAATGTTCAGATCATCAAATTCATCAGGCAAATCAGAATATTCCCTTGTGGAACCATAGAAATTTACAAAGCATGGCCCAAATGTTGGAAGAAATCCTAGAAAAACAAGTTAAATGTGCTGAATTTTTGTAATTTATTAAAATACTGATTGAATATAGAACTTTCTTCAAAGAATAAATATGTATTTATTAAAAAATATCTAAAAAAGGTTTAAGCTAATCTAGATTAAGAAATGACATACTCTATATTAATCTAATACAAAATATTTTCAAATTGTTCAATATATATTATTGAGTGTTTTTTATAGGAATTTTAAACACATACAAAAGTTGTAAAGTAGACTCATTTATTTGTTTGCTAGATAAATAATTCACTTTTGGTATAGACACAGAGCCTTATATTTATTTGTAAAAGGAAAACAAGGATGAATAATATGACATTATACTTTGAGGCTTGAAACCATCTCAATCATGGCTTACTGTGTTTTATATTTTAATAATATACATTACCTATTTAGAACTCCAAAATAATGTGAATTATTCAAGGCGACCACATAGTGGAAAATTGCTTGTGGAATTTTATGTCAAACTAATTTACTAAAAGCTAAGCTTTAGAACTCTTGTTGAATCTGCATTCTATAGAGGTTTTCAGATTCTAATTACAATATTAGATCTTATCAAAGTGCAAATTTGAGAGAAAAAACAAAAATAGAGAATATATTAAAAGTTTGATTAATTTTAAAAGGTAATAGGAAGGGTGGGGTTATCTAAAAGCAAATCAAGAGAGTAAAAAGAAAATTTAAAGAAGTTAAATGCAAATAAGCAAGCATGGTTTAGATGGTAAGCATTTATTTAGAATATATCTGTATTTTAAAGCCAAACAAATAATGAAACTATTTAGACTTAATATAAATTTTCTTTTTTACCTTAATTAGTTGGCTATTAAAAGTTGTTTAAATAAAAATAGTTCCAAAATTGGATTTAAACAAATTAAAAAGTTTTGAGTAATGTGCAAACTGAATACACAGATAAAAGAAAGAAAAATCAACAGAATAAAAAAAGACAGGCGTTATTGAAAATTAAGTTGATAATTAGTTTAACTTATGTAACTGTTTGAGTCAACATGTGGTTGGAGAGTACACCAAAGGAATAATATAAATAGTAATTTTTTAAATGTGATGCATTTGATAAGAACTAGTACCTTATTAGAAGCAAAATTTCATTGTAGATTTAGTTTTAAAAAACATTACTTTATGGCAGCTAGTATTAAAGGTTTTGATTTTACATACAACTCTGTCTCAAATTTGTATAAAAAATAATGACATCCATGCCATTTTCAAGAAGAATTAATGCAAAATTATCAAAATAGGGCTTAGACTCAATTTTTAGTGACCCTACCACTACATCTGACAACCACATATTTTTGTATTTTACATAAGTATATTATTCAGCTAGACAACGAAAAGAAAAAAAAAAAAAAAATGAGCAACAATTTTATAAACAAGTTGTCCAGAATGAGGAGTAATTTGAAACAAATGTTATTGATTTTTATCAGTGACGTATGTTACAAACATGGAGACAAATAACTGGTAACGAGAGCAATGAAACGTAAACAAAAACGGATTCAGAAATAGGGAAGGAGATATACCAACTGCTAAAATTCTGAATATTGATTTTAAAGAAAATATTTTATAATTATTTTTCATATCTTTAAAAAAATACATATAAAGAACATTTAAAGGAAAAATGAAATATTAAAACAAACCAAAAAAACATTAAAATTTCTGAAAATTTAACAGAGAACTTATTGCATTCAGATGTTGTCATACACACACACATACACACAAAGAATAAAAGTAAAAAACAAAATAAAAAAAACAATCAATGGAAACAATTCTGAATTGATAAGAACATTCTAGCATGTAGCAACGTCCTTATGTTGGACAACAATCAGAGGAAAAGGCATCCAGATATGGTTTTTATGGGTCTGAGTCGTGCTGTGAAGATGAAAGATCAGTTAGACATCTGGAGGGAAGGATTAAAGAAGTGAATAAACAGTTTATATATATATAAAATACAGAAGAGATGAGGACAAGATATCAGTCATATATAAGAGCTATTGATACAAAGCATCAATCATACACAAGAGATAATAGAAGCTCAAGATGAAATTTTCTTCTCACCCTTAAACTACAGGTAATGTTATCTCAAGGAAGCCACATTAGCTCTCTATTTAGCAAAGTGCATCATAATTCAATTCACTACAGTTCAGACTTTGCATCTCCTGATACCCTCTATGACGTCCAATATATAGAACTAAGTCATAATTTATCACAGCTTATTGCAAGTGTTATAACTTATTTTTACAAAGGGAATTGAATAAGTAGGGTACTGAAATGAATAAGGAACTCCATACACTGTTTTTGCTTTTAGCTCAAGATAAACCATGTGTAAGAAATTATATGATCAAAAGCTTTCCAGCTATAGTCACTCCATCTTTTTCCTATTCGCAGGACATTCAAGGCCTCATTATGTAATGTGTTATTTTATTTTTTTAGAGTGTGATCCAAGGGACATATACTGGCTACTTCTACAAAGCTGAGCAATCATATAAAGTCTCTCCCATCTGTGTAAAAGTGGATTCTTCTTGCAAAGTAAACAGAAAAAAAAAAAAAGACACTTCACCCATATTTGTAACAATGGGCCAGTGTGAAGAGGGACCATCAATATATGCATCAATGAGTATTTGATGAGACTTAATACATGAAATCGAATATTATTACCAGCTTCTGAAGTTCACGCTTGCTTGTTATCAGACTGATGACACTGAACAAGTCAAAACTTCAAGAGTCAACCTTTTCCTTGTATAACTTAAACATGCTCTCAACTAAAAAGTATTAGTTTAATGTTAAATTGCTTTTATATATAACTTCACATAAAAACAAACAATAGTATACATATATCAAGGATTTTAGCAAAGGTATGCTGCAATCCTGCATGGCATAAGAGGAGGCTAAAAGTGTTGGCATCAGGAAAAATATCCTGTGGTAAAGCATTTGCTCAAAAAGACATGTTTAATCCATGCCTACATGGAATGGCAGATGTAAAAACAAATGGGGTCATAGGAAAATGTGAGTAAGACTGGGTGGGGTGTGGTGGGGACACATGAGGGCACATAGCAGGAATTAGAATGGAAAAGAAGACAGTGAAAATGTTCAAGAGTGGGAAAAGAACAAAAAGCAAGCAGAGAGAGAGAGAGAGAGAGAGAGAGAGAGAGAGAAAGAGCAAAACTGGGTGGATAGGGACAGGGAGCATACAGGGGAAAGGGTAATAAAAGACAGTAGGATATATTTATTTGTATGTTAAAAAGAGTACAGTTGAGGCAATGAGAAAGAGAGAG
>NC_068982.1:169158713-169163217 GCF_001194135.2 Octopus bimaculoides
TATATATATATATATATTGTTAGATGTCTCAGGGCTACTATCTTTAGCATCTCCAGTTGCACAGGCTTGTGTTTATTATTTTTTTCCTACATTCAATGATAATAATGACTTCAAATTTTGGCACAAGGCCACAATTTCAGGGAAGGGATAAGCTGATTACATCAACTTGTGTTAAAATGGCATTTGTTTTATCAACACCAAAAGGATGAAAGGCAAAGCTGATCTCAGCAGAATTTGAACTCAGAACATAAAGCTGGAGGAAATGCCACTATGCGTATTGTTCAGTGTACGAACAGTTCTGCCAGTTCATCACCTAATAATAGTGATACCACCTTTCAATTTTGACCCTGTCTTTTTAAATAAATTTTATTGTATTATACATAAGTAAACTACTTCCTCAAGCTTATACAGAAAAGACAATAGGATTGCTCCACGTGGCTATAGTGAGTGATAAAAATTTAAACCTTATTGAGAACAAGCTCAATAGTCTAAAATGGTGGGATACTGTTTTAATAATATCTTTCCAAACTTGTGATGATGGTGAAAGTGCTGTATAACTTCTATAAATTGATACTAGGATTGCAGTTCTGGGGGTAAAGCTATTGAAAAAAATGGTAAAGGGAGAAGAGTGAACATGAATTATATTTTTGTAAGGGTGATAAATTCTGAGTTTAACATTCATTTTTCAATGCTTGTATGGGTTGGACATACAAGCATAGAAAAAGTGATGATAAACAGCTTCCTAAGGAGCAGGAATCTTCATAGTAAGAGTAGAAGAGGCAGCATATTGGTAGGCATGTATTTTGTAATGAGTTGATTAGATAAGAATGATTTGTCAATGAGATAGATATCTATGTTATTTTGGGTTCAGTCCCACTCATGTATACACATATAAACACACACAAATTCTTACCATTATCATCCTTTAACACCCATTTTCCATGTTGGCATGGGTTGGACAGTTTGAGAAGAGCTGTCAAGCTGGAGAGCTGCACCTAGTTTTAATCTGATTTAGCTTGGTTTCTGTGACTGGGTGCCCTTTCTAACACCAACCACTTTACAGAGTGTGAGGAGTGCTTTTTATGTGGCACTAGCACAGGAGCTATCATGTGGCACTGGCATGTTTCTTTATGTAACACTGGCACAGGGCTCTTGTAGGCCAATCATCTTCAGCAGGGGGAGTGGCATTAACATTTCTGCTGTGCGTGTGTGTGTGTGTGTGTGGGGGGGGGGCAACAAGGTGTTAGAAATCTTGATACAATTTTCTTTTTTAGAATGGTGGATTGGATCTCAAAACAAATAAAGCTATAAATAATAGCATGTAATTATTAGGTTATAAAACCGATTGGATAAGAAAAGCCAAAGGCTGCTTATGGGAGTCAAACCCTCATTTTCTATAAACATGACAGGGATTCTACGACAATAACGTGTATGTGTGATTTCAGGTTTAGTCCAATTGCATGACACCAAGTGTCTTCAGCCATACTTTTGGCTGACTAATGCTTTCTGAGTACATTTGGGAGAAGAAAACAACAAAAGTGAGTGTGAGAGAGAGAGAGAGAGAGAGAGAGAGAGAGAGAGAGAGAGAGAGAGAGAGAAAGAGAGAGAGAGAGAGAGAGAAAGAGAGACAGAGAGAGAGAGAGAGAGATAGATAGATAGAGAGAGAGATTCAGCCCCTCTGTATGGTATCTTGGGCAAGTATCTTCTATAGCCCTTGGCCAACTAAAGCCGTGTGAGTGTATTTGATACATGGAAACTGACAGAAATTCAGCGAGTGGGTGTGTGGCTAGTTTCTTGCTTTGACATTGCATGGTATTAATAAATGAGTATCATTGTCATGCAAACAGTGTTCTCTGCCAAAACTGACCTCACCTGTGCTTGCACCACATAAAAAGCACTAAGTCCACTCTGCTGAGAGGTTGGTGTTAGGAAGGGCATCCAGCTGTAAAAATCCTGCCAAAGCAGTTACAGAAGTCTGGTACAGGCTTCTGCCTGGCTGGCTCTTGTCAAACCGTCCGATCCATGCCAGCATGGAAGGCGGATGTTAAATGATGATGATGATTATATATATATATATATATATATATATATATATATGTGTGTGTGCGTCTCACCCATACCAGCATGGAAGGTAGACGTTAAACGATGATATATATGAGTCTAGGACATTTACTCCACCATGGACAATAACCCACCAAGGACAATTACCCTGGAGGACAACAGATGATTTAAAACTTCTTAATATATTAGAGAGGGAGTAATTAACCAAAGGGTGTAATTGTCCTAGGAGATAGTTGTCATCGGGGGAATTGTCCTATGGGAGGGTAATTGTCCTGATATGGATATATTTATGTGCGTGTATTTATTTATTGTCAATTTTAGAGAACCCTATTCAGATATAGTAAGAAAATCAAAGATAAATAATTAATAAGACATATCAAAACAAAGAAGTCATGTACAACTCCACTTCATGGTCACATATTACACACATACTAACGACTATAGTATATGACTATATTTGCAGACACACTCTAAAAATGTTTTAAATCAATGACTGTCTTAGCGATTACAGTACTACCATCAGTAACTTCTTTTTCCTAAAATAATAATTTGTCATGTAATTTCAGAGTAAAAGTGTTCAGCCTCCTAAACAATATGAATATCCTGAAAAAGGAAACAACAAAATTGATTTATGTTATTTGATAGAATCAGAGATACTTGTAATCAATAGTAATATTTATGTTTCAACTCACGTCTTCGAACTTTGCTAAATTTACAGAACTTCCCTCATCATGAGCTCCATTTTGGATTGTACAAAGAATGAAGTTCTTTAAGTCTTAGTGAAAAAGGCTAACTATTTATGATTTTGTGTTCAATTTTTCATTTTGGAACAATATTGGTACATTTGTATAGTTAAAATCTGATGTCCCCTCTTTCCATAATCCAACCATATGATACTGTTGAAGTAGAGGTCTACATTTTCTAATTGATGGAACTTAAAGAACTCTGTAACATATTTGATCCGTAAACATTCCAGAGCATTAAACAGTCAGCTAGCATGACATCTGCCATTTGTCCACTTTTAATACAAGAGGATAGCTTTGTAAATTTGGACATTGACATAAAGAGGTTTTAATTTCTGCAACTAATTATTTAACTGAGAAACCAATGAAGAGAGAAATGCTTTGTTTACAAATACAGCATGATAACTGTAGCAAAACTTAAGCTCATGATCTGGGATGAGGTGGTGAAACACCACCTTCGAACATTGGGCCTCACAGAGGTGATGATGAGAGACCTTTGGAGATATGCTGTGCTTGGCAAGCCAAGTGAAACTGTATCTGTGGCCTATGCCAGTGCAGCATAACCGGCCCATTTAAGAGTACCCTTCAATCATTGGGCAATAAACTGCGCTTGCGAAGACCTGTTGAGTCAGTGAACTCATTGTTGTGGCCGATGCCAGTACCACCTGACTGGCACCCATGCTGGTGGCATGTAAAAAGCACCATTTGAGCATGGTTGATGCCAGTGCCACCTGATTAGCTCCTCTGCCAGTGACATGCAAAAAGCATTATTCGAGCATGGTGCTGCATGAATAGCTTCCATGCTGGTGGCACGTAAAAAGCATCATTCAAGTGTAGTCGATGCCAGTACCACCTAACTGGCCCTCATGCTGGTGGCATGTAAAAAGCACCCACTACACTCTCGGAGTGGTTAACATTAGGAAGGGCATCCAGCTGTAGAAACCTTACCAGATCAGATTGGAGCCTGATACAGCTTTGTGGCTTGCCAGTCCTCACTCAAACCGTCCAACCCATGGCAGTAAGGAAAGAGGACGTCAAACGATGATGATGACAACCTTGATGCTATTTTTCATTCACTTCTGAAGATAGAATATGCTATGCCTGGTGATCTAAGCCAGGGAACCTATATGCAATTACTCAACCTGCTAAAAAAAAGTCAACTCTCCTTTAAATCATACCTTACCATTTCAAAGTAAAAGGGCATATTAGATATACTATACTTGGAAACAATAGGATTGTCAAGTTTTTAATACCTCTGATTGAAAATATGCTTGACCAGTACTGTTGACATAGAACTAAACAATAACTAAGCATGGGCAATAAGAGAGAGCATCTACATTGTTTAACCTACTAGAAATAGCAGCCAAAACCCATTCTAAACAATTTTTTTGATAGAAAGATTTCATGTGCGGGCGACACATGAAATCTTTCGAGCGGGATCGTTGCCGGTGCCCCTGGGCTGGCTCTTGTGCGGGTGACACATGAGGTTTTTTTCGAACGAGATCGTTGCCGGTGCCCCTGGACTGGCTCATGTGCAGGCGACACATGAAATCTTTCGAGCGGGATTGTTGCCAGTGCCCCTGGACTGGCCCATGTGCGGGCGACACATGAAATCTTTCGAACGGGATCGTTGCCAGTACCCCTGGACTGGCCCATGTGCGGGCGACACATGTAATCTTTCGAGCGAGATCGTTGCCAGT
>NC_068982.1:169163440-169167126 GCF_001194135.2 Octopus bimaculoides
ATATATATATATATATATATATATATATATATATATATACATACAAACATACATATGAGTCGTGTGTGTGTGTGTGTGTGTGTGTGCAATATATATATATATATATATATATATGTATATATATGTATATATGTATGTAGTTCTGGTACAGTGCCTGAAATGAGGATTGGAAGGTCATGGCCGGAAAGCCTTCATTAAGGGTCTGTTCAATCCACTGATCACAAGCTAAATAACAAGAATAGACAACAATGGTTTGGACTTGTGGTCATGTGATCAGAAGTCCTACATTTTTATCTTCCAGCTATTGTACATTTTAACATACATCAAAATAGCAAATTTAATATGGTCAGTAGTAATATATAAAAGCTATCCAGAGTAGCAGTTACATTAAGGTATGAAACAGTATAAGAAATATGAAAAATAACTAGATTCTACTCATTAAGACAGGCATTCAACTGTTATGCTCTATTTCTAGACATACACATTACATAAGACTTGCTATAAATATACGATTATTTCAGTTTTCAGTTTTTACTATTAAGCATTATTAGCACATCTTTGATTTGCCTATTGCAGAATCAGTGAAGGAAAGGGTACCAAGAGTTTAGGAAATTAGTTTTATTAAAAAGATAAAAAGACAATGTTAGATGAACATTCAACAGTCTTTTTTATTACAGCTACTAAAAACTTACCAATGCGCAACATGTAGTAAGCTGAATTAAAAGGTTCTAGCAAGCCTGAAATATTAGGTTTGTTACAGCAAAACTGTTCAACTATTTTATATAGAAAGTTTGGAGTTTTTCATTTTGTTGGTTTAACAATCTTTTAGTTTTTTTTTCTGTCATGATTGATTAGTTGAGATTTGTAAAATGAGTTAAATACTTTGTGCGACAACTTACAACTTGCATTAGGTGCACATCTCAAGGTTATCTGCTCTTCACTTTTCTTTAATATTCCCTATTCTTCTGATTAGTTTAGATCATAAGTACTTTAGGTGTATGTATGCCAAGCATTATACCACAGATGGTATAATGCTTGGCATTCTTATTGATTGTGACCTATGGGTGTCCAGCTGTTCAATCAACTGGATAACCTGCTCATTGTATTAGCATGCAACACAACTGAGTATTCCACAGACAACTTTACCTCAACATAATTCCCAGGAGAAACCAACATGACTCAAGTGTGATAAGGCTCTACCTTTCAATAACAAGTGCAATCTATACAACAAGCATCTGTATGATTTCTGTCGACTCAAATACACTGATAAGGCTTGAATTAGCATGTGGTTATGTAATGTGCCCAAGGCTTCATGTTTGTGAACTTCTTCAGCACCCAGCCAAACCTGCTAATTAACTGGTGGAACAGTTGACCTTGTAAGCAGTGACAGAAATGGACCTATGTATTCTTGACCGACAGTTATGTCACTGCTTCATCAGTTACATCAACAGAGTCATATGAATCAGTGTAGAAACATTTTATGCAAATTTTTGTTTTTACATAAATTTTCTCACTGTTGAATGGGTGGAATGGCTTAAGTGAGGCAATTGTTTTTTTGCAGTTGGATAGAGGTCTTTGTATTGCGATCATTCAAGAATAGAAAATATAGTTTTAATGTATAATTTTAAAATTAGTTTTTCACTTGTAAAGATACCTAAATCCAGAAGGTTTTCTCATATGTATACATACATAAAAAAAAAAATCATAGCAAAGAAGAATTTTAAAATTTTACCTTCACCAACAAACAACCATTAAATATAGTCTAAAACAATGTCACTCAGAATGAATAAACAATTATAAGGATTATGAAGAAAGAAAGCCATTTGGTTGAGGGGATATTTTGGATTACCTATAAAAAATTTAGATGCTTATTGATGTGGCAATTTCAATACCACATTATGCTTGAGAAGACCCATCTGTCAGTCAAAGTGAGGTCCTCAGAGCATTATGTTTATACCTGTACATAGTGAGCCCTGCCTTGGTGCCCAATTTTCTCCCATCAAACACTCTCCACTTCTCATCTCCCTAACATTGATCCCCTCCATTAATCTATGGCATTACACATCTAATGCAATCATTTGAAAGCAGAATTGGCACACGTTTCATTGCTTCTTTTGTGCTACCAGTTATCTCTCCCAAGAACCACTTTCTATTTATGTCTATCTCTCATTATCATCCCTTCCCATACTATTTCCACAGATCACTTCCTTTCTGTGCTTTTAGTTATCTCTCCCTCTACTCTGAGTCACATCTAAGATCTACCATCCCTCATCTTTAACATCTTTCATATCTGCTATCATTCTCAGCATTCTCTCATACATGTCATCAATGCCTCGCCATCATCGTCATTCTACTCACTGTTACCACTCTTATTGTACCCCCATTTCTGTTACTGTATATCTCCTTCCTTACCTGTACTGCTACTTGTCACCTCCTCCTTCCTGATCCACTCCTCTCTCTCTCACACCTTCATACTTATGTTTACCATTAACCACCTCTCCACCCTCATTCATCTCTACCTCCATCTCTAATCATCTATCCCTCTCCTCACATTATGAAATTACCCATCCTCTCCTTCCCTCTGATCCACATTTGGTATTCTCAATTATATTCACTTTCTTGTACCTTGAGAGTTTGCTCTGGCATCTCATCACTACCACCTTTATCTTCTCTCCTACTACTACCAGCCACTCTTATATAAAGTAGAGTAGCCATGTATCTCCTCTATAGTAAGACAACTATCCTATATCATATTTTAGCCCCTCAACATCTGGCACAAAACCACCTTCCCCTCATTCCATACACTCAAATTCGTTTGGAGAGGTTTTTTATATAAAAAGGGGCGGGAAGAAATAATCATTTGTTTTTTGGACATTAATTTTAAACTATATTTAATCACTATCAATTGTCCATTGCAAACATGCTTTAACACCATGGAAAATGTATAACATAAAATTAAACCTTTACCTTCCATAGTGCCAGGAAAAATAAAAAGATTTAGAAATGACAGAAAGACAACAACCAATGAAGAAAGCAGGCACATCTTTTTTAAAAAGAAATTAAATAGTTAGGATATTTAATAATCACCAGCATCGCCTGGTGAAGAAATCAGAGATATAGGCAGAAAATGGGTTCCAACTGTGTCATCTTCATTCAAACGGTCCCTGTGTTAGAGGAAAAAAAGAAAACAAAACAAAAAAACAAAACAATTATTAAGTATAAAAGCAGTCAGAAATAAGAATCTCAGAATTAAATGACAGATAAATTCAACCAGAATTCTTAAAATTCCTTGTTTGCTCTTATTTACCTAGAAATAACATCTAAAATTAGAGCTCATATATTAAATAATTACTTGCAATGAAATTGGATTTGTCAAATTGAATTGCTAAACTCTCACACATATACTATGGGGGATACATGATGATTCTATCATACCAGATCTATCAGAGATTTGATTAACAATAAATAATGAGAAATAATTTATAGAAAAACAAATCATTTAACTATGTAGTTTCAATGACTTCTAGATTAGGATGATATTAAAATATCTTTAAAAACCTCAAATCTTTCAAGGAGTTTTGATATTTGAATATACATAAAAATGTATACATCTATGCATGTGTGTATATATATATATATATATATATATATATATATAATAAAGTAAAGTTGTGGAATACCGTACG
>NC_068982.1:169167314-169174752 GCF_001194135.2 Octopus bimaculoides
TATATATATATATATGTATATACACACACATACTGTATAAGGACACATATTTGTTCAACAGTAATCCCAGAATTCCTAGTAAAAACATAGTTCATAATCTAATTGAATTAATCATATTCACTCAAATATTGAATTCTTATAGTAATGAATGCATCTACATAGTTGGCTAACCTGTTAGAAATACCAACCAAATTTCCTTCCGATCACACACTACCATTCAAAAATGGAAAGATGGTACAGTAACAGCTTGAATGATTTTTACCAGAGGTCTTCTGAATCAGGACAGAACTATTTAAACAATTGATTTCTACCAAAGGAATAAGTTCTTGATTTATTAGAGAAATGGAACTGTAATATATATATACATTCCACAAAGAATATTAGCAGATGAGAAATGAAATCAGACAGACTCAGGACATTGTTGGCTTAGTTATATGCTATGGTACTCAATACTGTTAAAACTTCTATTTTGTTTTTTTTTATCAGCATTAGCAGTCATAGTAGATAAACTCATAAATATAACAGAACTATGTGTTATGACCCTTAGAGCTGAGAACTTGTGTGACAAGACAATTAAAGACAACATACAGACTTGTGTGAATCTAACAGTGTATAAGTCAAACAAAAATGCCATATAATGCAAAATATAAGTATGTAAAAGTATAATCCAGTTCATCTTTTCAATAAAATTCAGCTACTTCAGATATTTTTGTGCTTTTTCATACCAACATTGTTGGAGTGTATGTGTGTGTGCATGCATGGGGGAAATAAAACAGTTTTAAAGGTAAGCATATGGATACTTATGTCTAAATATCAAGAAATAAATTTTTTAAAAATAATTCTCATTTCGAGGGAAGACAATAGTCTGAAAAATATTTCTCGTAGCAATAGCTTATTGAGATTTTTCAACATTACTGGTTTAAAGGTGTGTTACTTTAATTTTACGCATTTCTTGTACCTCTTGTAACCAAGTAAATAAATTAGTTATGGAATTGATTGACACTGGAGTACAAAAGAGAAAAACAGGAGTGTTGGGTGTTTTATATGAGAACAAACACTACTAATTAATACACCAATAAGACAGTATTAATCACAACTATCATCAATGATTACTATTGGTGTTGTAGGTTAATAAATCATTGATAATTGCATGTAGGCTTTTCATTAAAGGCCGGTGGTGAATAGAGGTGACTGTGTGTGTGTGTGTGTGTGTGTGTGTGTGTGTGTGTGTGTGTGTGTGTGTGTGTGTGTGTGTGTGTGTGTGCGTGCGTGCGTGCGTGCGTGTGTGTGTGTGTGTAGGCATGGCTGTGTATTGGCACAGTAACATATGTAGAGTACAGGAGCATTTGTATGAGGGGGTACTGAAAAGTTCCTGGGTTTAGGTAAAAGAAAATACAGAAGGATCAGTTAATTATGATTTTAGTCAACATATTCCCCTCTCAGATTCACACACTTATTGCAGCATTCATTCAGGTTTTCTAAGCTCTACAAAAGAACTCGGAAGGTTGGGCCTCCAACCAGGCCTTTTGCAATATCCTTAGAGCCAGGAATTTTTCAGCCCACACCTGTAAGCTCAGGTGAGTTTATAGGCCTGGTGTATGTGTATAAGCATGAGCTTATGCATGTGTGTGTTTGTAGACAAAGGTGTATGTATGTGTGTGTGTGTGTGTGTGTGTGTGTGTACGTGGAGAGGCAGCGGTATGTGTATGTAGGCATGTTTGTATGAAATTGTTTTCACACAAGAGAAGATTTTTTCCCCCTCTCAGACAGCACTAGGTAATGTTGTCATACAATTTCCATCCATCTTTTTCTCTTATTGGAATGATTAGTAATTCAAGTTTTTTAAACATTCCATTGAAACAAGAAGACTATAAATAAATGCAGCTTGAACTACTAATAAAACAATTGTATGCCTAATGAACCAATGAAGGAGCCTCTACATGGTTGCTTGAGGAGTCAAATTTCCCTCCAACAACACCCTACAGTTTAAAAAAAGGTAGGACATATTGGATAATATAGTCCAGGGCACAGAGCCTGCAAAAGAATAAACAAAGACATTGCTATAGTATTAAAGCTTTTTTTTAACATCTCAGTCAGGTCTGACCCAGGGCCAAAATAATGACAACTACCTGTATAACTAACACATATGACTTGTATACGCACACACACACACGTGCTTTAAATTCAAAGAGCAAGAAACAAATAATATTGATGTATATATATGCTATATCTCAACTTTGGTAAAAACTGAAATATAGAAAAAAAAAAAAAAGAATATAAACAAATGAAAGAAAAAGTCGTCCTTGAGTGTTTGTCCAGAAACACCAAAATACTGAAAATAAACATTATTCTTACACCAAGTGAAAGTTTCCAATAAAGCTTCAGCTAAAACAAGTTTTAATCACTAGGAAATATTTGATGAGGCTGAATGACAGACAAAGTTATCTAGCTTAAACTACCCCCCCCCCCCATCAGCCTTGTAGTGTATCAGATGTAAACTATGAAACTGCAGACATCTTTACCTTCATGATGTGCAGAATAAATAACACCCAAACATAGCCAGATATTTTAATTTGTTCATTTATTACCTAAATTATCTCTATATGTAGAGTTATCTAGTATCAGGTCTCACCTTTTATCCAAAACCAGCTAGAGTAAAAATACTTAATTTTTAATCTAAGTTCTTTCATGTCTACAGGCATTAATGTATCTAGTACATTCTCTTAGCTGGACATGTGTGTGTGTGTGTGTGCATGCATGCATGCATGTA
The DNA here is from genome assembly GCF_001194135.2 of Octopus bimaculoides. NCBI lineage: Eukaryota > Metazoa > Mollusca > Cephalopoda > Octopoda > Octopodidae > Octopus > Octopus bimaculoides. The sequence continues at coordinate 169,170,085 of NC_068982.1, forward strand.
CATATATACCTTCAGTTCTTGAAGATACTATACTTAGTATTTTTATAACTGTTTTTTTCTTCAATCCTCTTCACTTATGTTCATCTCTCATGAATGATTAGTTTTCTCTCTCAATTCTGATCACTATTGACTTTCTCGTTCCTCACATCTTTTCAGTTCTTTAAATTTAGTTTTCTTCAATTTTTCTCCAACCCATAGTTTTGACCACACCAATTAGCTCATTCTCTCACTAGCAACAGTAGTTGCATGTTCAACCACACTATCCCTCTCTCTCTCTAACCGAAACTTTGAAGTCACTGTCACCAACATTCTTGTTTGAGAAATTTGTACTCTACAAAATATAGAGTAACCCATAAGATTAATGTAAACTTGTTTTTATCATAAGTAGACATATGATGATATATATATATATAAATTGAGGATATAATCCTTAAAATTATAATTATATATCTATCTATCTCTATATATATATATATATATATATATACCTTTTTATATTTGTAGTAAATATAGAATATTTAATAGATAGCTTCAAGGTTGTCATCTTATATTAATTCCATTGGCCCTATTTTATAAACTGTATAATTCAAAATTTGAAAAAGAGGATTGATTTGAAGTTAGGAGTAGGAAAAGACACTGCTCACAAAGTCATGCTGTAAGCAAGCTACCTCACTCATTCTCACTTATATAGACTTATATCCTGACTTAATTACTTGGACTATTAACTTCCCTACCAGGTTCTTTGGCAGAGAAATTAGGTCTCTTTGTATTTGGTTTCCAATCCTTCTATCCTCTACCTCACACATCTGGCTTTTGTGTCTTAGTGATAAAACCTTTACTCTCTCTCTCTCTTTGAAGTAGAACAACTGCCTAAAACATTTCACTTCTCTTTTTCACAACATAAAACATATTCCACTATTTAAATTATTTGCATTACTTTTTGTTGATGTAGGACATCATTAGCTTCATGGATTGTATTACTTTAGAGCTTGCTAGCTCACAGCATTCATATTTAAAATGTTCATGAAAGAAAGAAGCTTATCCATACATGAATATAACTGTTTCAAATCCCATTTTAAACATCATACTAAAAATATTTCACTGAGCACATGGCTTTCTCTAGAAATATTTCTAAAATTAATTTTAGGAGTGATTGAAAAAAAAATCTATTTAAAATTTTTGAATATCACTTTTCAATAATCAATGTGAGACTAACCACATCTTGGGAGAGAAAAGAAATTAATGGGGAATTAACCATTTTAAATTAATGCTTGAATTTAATGCACAGAACATAAAAAAATGAACTAAAGAGAAATAAAATGAGGTGAGAAAAAACTGATATTAGTAAATGATATTCAATATTACCAGGTATTGTCTGCTTGCAGACAATACCCTGGATCACTCACTCACTCTGTTGCTATGTATGGTTAACTATGGGAATAGACATAACAGGATTCTAATGTTTTTTGTGGTAGCTGGTAGGCCACAGGATCTAAACTCAGAATTACAGAATCAGAACAAACACTGAAAGCCATTCCATCCAGCACTCTAATGATTCTGCCAGACTATTGCCCCAGTGAAATAAAATCTAGGCTGCTACTTTATCTACTGATCCCAAAAGAATGAAAGGTAAAGTTGACCCTGTTAAGATTTGAATTCAGAAAACAAAGAGTCAGAAAAAAATATCAAAAGTTATTTCACTGGACATTCTAATGCTTCTGTTAATTTGCTGCCTTATACAATAAACACCAATTTGAAACCAAATAGAGCGTTAGGCCAACTGATGAGAACAGATGTTGGAACTATTACTTGCTAAACAACTACACTCAATTACAGTGTAGAGAATTTGCCATTCTATCATTTACAAATCTTGAATACTCTATCATTTTTATCTCTGTAACTGTTTACATTCTCAGATTGTTAGAGAAGAGTAGGCAGATAGACAAGGAGAGAGGAGGAGGCAGAGAGGCGAGGAAAGAGAGGTGTGGTGAGAGAGAAGTAGGGAGAGAGAGAAGTAGAGTTAGAAAGGTAGAGGAAAAGAGTAGCTGCAAGAGTGGTTGAGAAATGGGGAAAGAGAAGCAGAGGAAGGGCTGTAAAGCAAGAGAGAAAAAGAGAGAGCTAAACCAACAGAGAGAGAGAGAGAAAGAGAGCTAAAGCAAAAATGAGAGGTAGAGAGAGAGAGGTAGAGAGAGAGAGATAGAGAGAAAAGGAGGTGTTTTTTAAGACATGGAATTTACATTAAAATGCTAGATTGTGTTCTATTTTACTTCTATGACCTCTTTTGAAATTAAAATGCTTAAAGCTTCAACATTTAGTTTTGAAAACTAGCTAAAGAAAGATTACTTAGGATTTTAAAATAATAATCTAATATTCAAAGGTGTTTTTGTGTAAATGTAGTTTTAAACAACTCAACTTTTAAATGGTTTTAAAAGAGAATTAAATACACTTAGTTAACTAACTCCCATTATGTTGATTGCAATTATTTTCCACTTTTAGTAATGTTAAAAGAGTGAGAAAAAATTATTTGGTAGTGAAAGTATGGCATTAAAAGAATACAGCTCATCTTGATGTGATATACATAGTACAAAAGAAATATAATTAGAAACCACACACACATATATATATATATACATATATATAATATATATATATTCTTTGACTCTGGATCAAATAAATGCAACCAGCAAGCAAAGCTTTTCAGATCCTGGAAATATTTGGCACCCTAAAGCATAAATTGTTTTACAAAGAAATAGATGTCAAAGCCCTTTTGACAGGCTAATGGTCAATGAATTAAAATATCAGATTCGTCAAGTTTGTAGCAGAGTAGGCAATAGAAAAGTGCAAAAATAAACAGCAAGCATGGAAAAAATATTTTAGACAAAGAAAGGATTGTACTTTCTAAGTTAGACTGATTTATAATAGGTGAATTGGAAACAAATGAATGAAGAAATAATGAAGAGTTTATTAATTAGTTCTGATGGGGCAATGCTGGTACAGCACCATTTTATAAAATCAATATTGAAAAAGAGAATGAACTAGATTAGAGATATGTGTTGCCTAAAACAGATTAAAGAAAATACATGAAATACAGAACTTTTCCAGTTATAAAGCCAATGACAAAGTAAATTTACAGAAAATCAACATCAAGTTTTTGTTTTTTAAAAGTAGTTAAGACTAAATTATCTTTTCTGTTAGTGTGACAAATATCCACATTTGAATGATAGCTATATAGATGAAAATCAAAACAGAATGCTTGACGAAGAAAGACTGAAAAAATGTATGTGAATAGTTATTGAGAAACAATAGGAATAAAAACCCAAGATAAGGGTCACACATATAAAGGGTTTCTATTTTAGTATGACAGAGACTTTGATAGGGTATTCATTAGTAATTTGTTTTATTTGAGTTAAGAATAGGATTCTATGTTCATAAAGAACAACGGAAGTGAGCAAATAGACTGCCGAGTTTAGTACGAACGAACTGAAATGATGGTATAGAAAACAATAATCAAGAAAGACGTCTTGTTCAGATTAGTGTGCTTGTCATTATTTATCACACAAAGAGGCTGAGGGCAGCATGCAGTTAAAATAGTCTTTGAAGTTTAGTTTTTAATCACAGAAATAGCAAAAATACTGGGAGGTATCAAGAGGTGTGGCGGGGTGAGGGGAATGTTGTAAATTGACCAACGAAAACTTTGAAAGGACAAACCGTTCTCTCCATTGGCAGAAATAACGTTGGTGTTTAGAAAGGAGGAAGATATAACATCATCATTAGATACACGGTCCCTGAGAAATAGCAAATAAAGAATTCAAAGAATAAAACGAATGTTTGAACAGTTCAAATGATAAATTACGCAAAAGAGAATGAATCTAGGTTGTTTTATGTTAATAAATTATTATGCATATTATTTCTATATATGATATATGTAACAAGATTTACTATTAATAAGGTTTTGATCGAGTTTAAAATGTAATTTCCTGAGAAAATTTAAAATTAAATCATAAACTGTTTCAAAATATTTCTGAATCCTATTCATTCTGACTGTAATGACTTAAATATTTTAGGGTTATAGTAATCAACATGTTTTCTAAGACTAACAAATGTAGTTTCTAAGTATCTCTAAATAACATTCATCATCATCATCATCATCATCATTGTTTAGCATCCGTTTTCCATGCTGGCATGGATTGGGCAGTTTGACTGAGGTCTGGAGAGCCAGTGGCTGCACCAGGCTCCAATCTTATCTGGCAATATTTTTACAGCTGGATGCCTTTCCTAATGTCAACCACTCTGAGAGTGTAGTGGGTGTTTTTTACGTGCCACTGGCACAATAGTGATTAATTCAGAAATAAACAAATTTATTTTGATGTGATTATGTAATAGCTCAAAATTCTTGAAACTATTTTCAGAGATCATATTAAAAATGTGAGGTTCTAAATTGAATTATCAAGTCATACATATAGTGGATTTAGAGTATATAAAAAAAAGCATGCAATCCACCCGACCATTAATGTATGATAACAGCTAAGTACAAGAACCATCAGATGAGACTTTTTGCTGTAAATGATCAATGTTTAACTGAAAATGATGTGAGGAAAAAAAAAAATGTCATTAAGACTTCAGAATAATTAATTAACAAATCTTTTCTATAAGAGAGCATTGCAAGGA
>NC_068982.1:169175053-169177553 GCF_001194135.2 Octopus bimaculoides
AAAAAAAAAAAAAAAAAAAAAAACAACCTCAATTAGAAACATTCTCTCATTTCAATAGCAATATTATAATCTGTTAATTTATTTTTTTTTTAATTTCAAGTAGTATCAAAAGTAAAATTAACACTTGCCTAATTTTGTAACAGTTGTAAAATAAGATGGAAATCTAAAATGTTCCCAATTGTATAATATATGAAATAAAATGTATATCAGCAGCTGAGATTAAGACATAACATATCCATTCATTCATTAAACTTTTCAGGTAAAAATTTTAAGATAAAAAGATTTGAAGCCAAAGAGATTTAAGAAAAACAGATTAACAGATAAAAAGGCTTAGGATAAAATGGTTTGAAAACAAAGAGATTTGAGAATATAAGGATTAAAAGATAAAATGATTTGAAGTTAATAAAATTTAATGATTAAAAAATTTAAGGATAAAAGGATTTGAACTTAAAAAGACTGAAGAGAAAAAAAAATCTGTATTTAAAAAAGATTTGAGGATAAAAATATTTAAAGCTAAAGAGATATAGGGATTAAAAAATTAGGGGATAAAGAGATATGAAGAGAAAAAGACCTGTACTTAAAACAGATTTAAGAGCAAAAAAACAAACAAACTAAGGGGTCAAAATGATTTAAGGATAAAAAGATATGATTAAAAATTTGAGAATAAAAAGAAAAATTTGAAAAGAACAGAATTTGATAAAAAGGACGGTTTCATAATAATTTTTTTTTTTAAATCAAAAACAATCAAATGGATTTACATCTGTAAGTAGAGAAGTTAAACAAACTCATGACTATCAGTTTTAAAAAAAATAATGAGGTGTGGAATTTCTTTTAAAAACAATTTTACATCTGCCTTTTCTTATTTGCATGTGTTGACAGAGCCATCACTTGGAATATTGACATAGTTTGTCAGGAAAAGTATTGAGATTTATAACATTAACCACTCGTCACTGAGGGGAAAATATTCAAGCTAGATATCAAAAGCAATAACAAATAGAAGAGAACGATCTTCAGCATCATTCCATCATAATAATAATAGTAATAATAATAATAATAATAATAATAATAGACATGATGTGTTAATTTAAATTTTATAAAATGCTTCAGCAATATTTATATTGGCTAATCTACATTGAAACAATTATAGTGTTATCCATATACAAATATGTTCAACATACCAGTCTGAGCATAAATACTAACAGATTTAAAAGGTCATATAAATTGGAGGTTGAATATAATTAGTGATGTTGCACCCCAGTACTTGACAAGGTTTATTTTAAATGCTGAACTCAGAAATATTTGACCTCTTTGGGATTTGAACTCAGAATGTAAAAAGATAACACTGCAAGGCACTTTTTGTGATGTTCTACTTATGTAATTCAGGTTCTTTAAACTGTTAAGTGTCACAAAATTCAGAACTATCTCAAACAATGCAGCTTGAATGAACCAAATTATTGTCCATGAAAACCCAACCAGATTTCATATGATAAACAAGATGTCCAGTTACATTTGATTGTTTGTTTTTTAAACTATTGTCAAAGCATCTTCAAAATACTTAAGCGAGTAAAATGTTCTGCTAAATAGTCATATTCTATTGGATATGCTGTATGGGAAATCATACACAATAGAGATATTTCAATTTTATCACAGTCAATAGGAATAATATAGATGATTAGGTAAAAGTTACAAGAAAGATGTCAACAGAAGACTCCTAGAATTAACAATGACTGTAGTCATGTAGGAAATATTATACAAATATTCTACATGGCAAGATAAAAAATATAAGATATTCAACACAGAAAGTATTAACCAAATTTAGAATCACAACCAGAAGAGTCAGTAAGAGTTTCTACCTTTTAAGCAAAGATCTACCGTATGTATTCCATCAATGGTGCACTTTCATCAAACACACTTATCTTACAATAGAATAGCCTACCTATTTGGAAATAGGTGCTCAGGGTTGAAATCATACATCCCTGGAGCTAAGGAGAGCAAGATGTGATTGCTAAATGTTATGTCTGCTTGCATTACCAACTCAAAAACCTCACATAAGTATGCCTTAATGAGAAAAGGATCTCTATCATGTGAACTTCAAGTTTTTAAATATCTCTATAACCAGATAGGTTATAGAAGTCACATTTTAAGCATAGAAACAAAGAAAAGGAATTGTAAAACTGACAGTATAACACTTTTATAAAAAAAATATCTGAATATCTTCCATAACAATGACATGTTTCATGTAGGGATTCAGCCATTAATACTTAACTGTAAAAACAATTTTTCATCAGATCATTTTAGGAAAAAGAACAGAGCCCAAAACATTTCAGAGTCTCCAAGACACATGGAAGGGTAAAAAGAGGAAACCTCAAACCTGATATCTAATCCAAATGGTTGCAATATAGCAGAAGAGTAGATCCTATTAAAAATACTCAGGTGGTGGTGTAATCCAAGCAATAGTAGGTTTGGGCCAGAAATCACAATGATTACAAAGCAAACTTCT
>NC_068982.1:169182553-169195377 GCF_001194135.2 Octopus bimaculoides
TGAATTTACATTAGATTTTAGCTTTTATTATATTAATATAAATCTGATTTACCCAAAGTAAAAAAAAAAAAAAAATCTGTCAATATGTTAATAATGAAGTATTTTATGTCTTCCTTTAAAATTTGAAAAGTTCTTGAATTTTGATTTTCAACAACTTAATTTATTTTCGTCATATCTATATCCAGCATTAATGGTATTAACCTTTTAGCATTCGAATTACTGTCAAATGTTATGCTTATTCATTCATCTTGTTTTGAATCAAGGTTTCAATGATGTGATTGTTTATTTGTAGAATAATGTTGTAGAGTAGGCGTGAGAGGCCACATCTGGCTGGTCTGAACATAAAACCAATAGAATACTTGGGCCTGTTTAAATGCTAAAGGGTTAAAGTGCAATAGCTTTCATTCTGCTAGAATAATTTTATAAACAAATTTCACTGCTTATATGCTGAACACTTGGAGCTAAAGATGACTTCAAGTCTTTATATCATGCATAATACAAGAAAGTTTTTTTCGTTTAATTATAACATCTTCAATGTGGAATTGTTCCAAGCTTCATATTTACAATTAACATGCTCTATTGTATATAGAGCTAAAGACATACTGAAGTAAACAAAAATATATTTGAATATCAGTTCACTTTATATGTACATACATTTTTTTATATGGTTTACATCTTTTATTTCACTTATATATGAAACACTGTACCAACTCTGCCCACAGACAGCATTCTCATGTTCCACCAAACAGGTGATCATATGAGAAATAATTGTGCTTTGGAAGGAACACATGGAAAAAGCTCATGAGAAGAAGCTTGCTAAAAATCAGAGCTGGCAAACACTTTGCAAGGCAGTAGAAGTGGGCTTTCGAGGTTTTGTGGGGGTATTCATTCTGCATAGCTCTGACTGGGCTTGGAGTTACTGTAGCAGCAAAGAAGCTGCAGAGAAGGAGACTGGGTGGCTCTGTATAAAGAGGGCAGACAGGTGGTTTGCTGTTACTGGGATGCAAACTGATACTTGATCAGTCCTGGCTGATTTAAATGGGTGAGGGAGTCTGATGCTGAAACACCCTGGGAGTCCAGAAACATCACTGACAATGCATTCTAGAATATCACTGACGATGCATTCCAGAACATCCATGAGATGTATTTTGAAACTGTATATATGCGTGTGTGCTTCACCATTTCATATTTTAAGGAACATGTGTGAAATCTATTTTTTCTTTGTCTCCACTCAAGAACATAAACCTTAAAAGAACTGTAACCCAAAAGGCATTCATCACCAAACAAATGTCATCTCCAGTAGTATAACCTCTGAGATTGTTGGGATGAAAGGGCTAAGGGAGTGGGAGAGATAAGTGAGCTAGGAAAGGCTGAGTGGAGGTGGCATGATCCCAGCCAGTTAACAGGAACAGAGGCCATTATAGTATCAGTAGAAAAGGAAGGGAGAAAAAATAGCATGCCTATGAGCTAGAGACTGGAGCATGCCTGTAAAAGACTTTGTGCCAATCAATCAGATTAGTTCTTTTCTGGATATGGTCTATATTTGTGACAGCAGCATTGTCCCAGAAGTGAGCACAACAATCCATTATGGACCCCACACAAGCTTTGTAGAGAACTGATAATTGTTGGGGACTGAAGTATCTTCTGGTCCTGAAGACAAGAGCTAGTAGTTGGGATGTGATCTTCACTATGTTAAGGATATGTTTTCATTAAGAAAGGTCCTCAGTGATAGTGAGACCCAGTAAATGGAACCAGTGTTAGAAATATGAAGATGTAAATAAATTTTGTAGAAACTAAAAGTTATGGAAAAAAAAGGACATCATTATAAACAAGGCATTTTAGATGCAGGAGATACATAATACTTCCACATTGGGTAAACCTATCACCAGTTGTAGTTCTAAACCAAATATGTGTAGTAGAAGAGGGTCTTAGGAATCAAAATAGTCATACTGACAGCTAATTTAAGTTGGAATCAAGACAAAAGTATTCAACCATTACAAAGTTATCTTTATAATACTTACGCTTCAATGTCTTCAGCTTCATTCTGAGATGATGCTTTAATAGACTACAAAGAAAGATTGAAGTGATCACAACCATAGGTTCATAAAAATGACTTATAACCAGGAACTGACATCATAGTTGCATTGCATAGATATGTTAAATATTCTTATCCTTATTTTACAATATATATATATTAAAAAAATTGAGGTCTTTCCCAAGCTATAGGCTCATAATGCTGGTTTCCTGGATTCTGTGGCATACATACTACCTTTCCTCCTGGATGGGATGCCAGTCCATTGAAGGATTACTCATTTTAGCCAGGTAAGAGGACTGGAGCAATGCAAAATGAAGTGTTTTACTCAAGAACACAGCACATTGCCCAGTTCAGGAATCAAGACCACAATTTTATAATCATGAATACAATACTTACACACCTCCACATTTTACAACATAAACACACACACATCCATCCATACATACATATGATAAATAGAAAAGAAAATGAAAAGCCAAGCATAAAAAGAGCCCTTAACCAACACCCTTTAGTAAGCAATTAATATAGGTATTTCCATGTTACTGAAAAATGTTATCTTAAAGAAGCAAAAGATTTTCAAGTTACCTTTCTTGTAGGAAGCATATCAGTTTGTTGTAGATATAGATAAGTGAGTGTTTGTCTGTGTGCACATACTAGTTCTTAATGTCTAAACACATTTATAACAGTGAAAGATTAAAACTCTACTTTCAGTTGGTCTAAATGTAAATGGATGGACTAATTTAAAAAAACATACAAATGAGGCTTGAACAACAAATTTATTTCATTATACAAGCTTGAAAGACTTGATTGCAAATGTGAATAAAATTCTACATTATCAAAAAAAAAATTTTCTTCTTTATATATTAACATTTATCAGATAAATGTTACCACATGACTAAAAGAAATAATTAGGATTTACAAACAATGATACAAAAAAATATTTCCATTGTTGTCTTTAAATAGCAAATATCATCTCATGCATATTATGCAGTAAAAATTCAAAGAATTCATATGACTAGCATGAAAAATCAAGTCTATAGAATCAACTATAGAAAATAGTGAAATGTTAGGAAGAGATATTAACTTTTACGATAGGTCTTAATGTATTGATATGATTCCAAGGTTATAATAATACTGAGGAGTATTTAATTTTATGAAAGCTGTCTGAATTCAAAAGATACATTCAGCTTAGTTTACAGTGTTTATAACAATCCTTAACCATAAGTGATTTCAAGAACCATTAAGAATGATCTCAGTAAAAAGTTGATTGTATTGTTTAGAATTAAGGTAGAAAAATAATCTACAAATGATTATGCCATTGATTTTGAAAAGCATTTCAATATAAATCCAAGCATTTCATTAACAAAATGCATCTTTCAGCTTCTTATTGTGAAACTTTTAAACAATACAACCATCAACTTGAGATTAAGATAATTATAAACAGCAGATGAAAGACTAGTTTTATAAAATTCTGTTCATAATATTACCCAGTATAATATCCAAATTGAAAAAATAAAAAGAAATTGAGAAGCTAAGTTTAATTAAATATATTAAGAATGAAAACAAAAATTAGAATTTTAAAGAAGTTAAAGAATTGTGGTTAATGAGCAAAGAAAGATTTGTTTCCAAGATACTTGCATAACCACATCTGAATGATTAAAAGTAGTAGAATAATATAGTTAAAAAAAAAAAATAAAGATTGAATGTATATAAAAAAAAAAGCAAAAGCTTCCATGATCTATTCTACAGAATTGTCCAGTTCTGAGTTTGTCAGATAAAAAGACTTTCATGCTGGTTGAATAGTAGAAAGATCAATCTTTAGTGCAAAGTGGGGAATACACTCCTGAAATTCAATTTTTGTAACAACCTTTTATTTATTTATTTTTTACTATTTACAATGACTTGCTCTCAAATACAATATCCTTTTTCAGAAGAAATCAGTGAATAACTTGCAGCTATTTTGGAAATTTACTAAAATCTAAAGTTTTAATGAATATGACAAAAATCAAAAACTAGATACCTCAGAAACTGATTCTGAAATGCTCCCAGAAGAAATGTTTATTGCAACTTTTGATTTCTGTTGAAACTAGTTTTCATGCCAAACTAGTTTTCATGCATCAAGCTTATTTTCATCTCCAAACCATAACTTTATTTTTTAAATTACTTGGATTGAAAGATAATTACATACCATCATTATTTGCATGTGTGATATAAATTTTTATATTCTCTTAAGTAACTCATTCTTTAAAAGGGAGTTAAGCTTTGAAGTAAGACAAAACCTTAAAAAAAGTACAAGTGACAGCTGTACTATACAATGTATTTGTATGTGTGTGTGTGTTAAGATTACTTTCTGTAAATACTGAGAGATTAGTTTCTTAAAACAATATTAAGTAATTTGAGTAGAACTAAGCCTTCCAGTTTCAGTATATTCAACTGAAAATTGAGCCTTCACAATTACTTTCCAATATTTCCAGAATTTTAGATAGTTTTGACTGGTAGCAATTTGTACGTTACTCTCTTTTTTACTCTTTCTAGTATCAAAACTCTCTTAACTTAAACTATAAGGTGGCCACAAAGTCATGCACAATGGTAAATATCATGTATGCTTTATCAGCAATGAAGTAGGTAATCCATTGCAAATGTTCAAAGTGTTGGCCATGTAGCTCTAAACAAGTGTTCATACGGAATTTGAAATTGCGATGAACCCTCTCAAATAGCTCTTCATTGCCATTGACTTGTTCATACGCTTCAATAATTCACTGAAGATGTCCCTGGTCATGAATCTTTTTAGAATACACAAGGGATTTAATGAAGCCCCAAACGAAAAAGTCCATGGAAGTTAAATCTGGTGACTGTGATTCCCATTCAATTGGCCCGCAACACCTGAACCATCTCCCTGGAAAATGTTCATTCAGAAAATCACGAACCTGTAATGCATAATCGGGTGGAGCCCCATCCTGCTGAAACCAGACAGAATTTCCCCTTCCAAGTGAATGCACGTGAAGCATCTTGTTGCCAAGCATGTCCAGATACAAATCACCTGTCACAGAGCTCTCAAAATAAAATGGTCCAATTACTTGATTGTGCTAAATCCTACACTACACCATACCATTACCTTGCCCTTGTTTTGTTGATTATCTGCTTCCATTCAATGAGGATTGATTTGCGAGTAATAGTAGCAGTTGTGAAAAGAGATAAAAAAAAGAGAATGTTAGCAATTTCACATATTGCAGGATGGTGCATGACTTCATGGCCACCCTATAGTTTGTTAAATTACTTGATTCTGAAGTAAATGTATTAGCTACTATTGCAATTGTGCTGTATTGCTCTTGGTAGTTATATTACATCAATAGTTTGATACCCTTATATTACAACCACTAATAACTGAATCGTGTTAATTAGTTTTAGTGATAGCTAGGGAATAGTTTCTTTGTCTACCAAAAATCTTTAACTTGATTAGGAAGTCAAGCAGTAGCAAATAAAATTTTGAAGCAAAATGTTTGGACAATGAGAATGTGAGACAGTTAGATGAATGAATGACTTATGATCTTGGATCAAGACAGGCATGAAAATTTGATAAATTTATCAATATCAATACTGAGTTGGATAAAGAATTTAGTGTTGTAGTGGGTATCTATCAAGGAAGGCTATTCTCAACTATCTTATAATGTCTGAGGAATTCAAGAATGGATGGTCTGTAATATTTTTCTGTACAGAGTCTTAAGATAAAAAAAAAAAATTTTTAATTTTAGAAAAACTCAAATCAAAAGGATGGAATGAGAACTTCAAAGGTATTAAAGATGCTAAAAAGTTGCTAGTGTCAGGAAACAAAAAAAAGAAAACGGAAAAAAAGGTACTAGCACAGAAGTAGTAAATTTTGCTTCATACATAAAAAGTGAGTATACAGAGAGTCTACAGCAGTAGTTCCCAACCTTTTCACTACCAAGGACCCCTTTTATTTAAATGAGTTTTCCCCAGACCCCAGGATATTGAAAGGTCTGTCAGCTTAACATGCTAACAAATCCCTAGTACTACTTTTGTGAACCACCAGGGGTCTGCAGGCCATAGGCCAGAAATACTGGTCTACAGAGTAATCATTGCAAATAATGAATACACAAAAAGAAAAAAAAAATGAAGTAGGATCTCTGGTAGATTACTCGGAAATCAGAACTGTCCTTGACTAAAACCATAACTGTTATTCATATGTGAGTATGACCTGGTAACATATATCTGCATTCACTAATTGTTTCAGGAGCAGATATAGGCACCCTCTTGGTCTTCACACTCCTTGACCCAGCAGAATATTGAGGATGTGAAAGCTGGAGGAAGAAAGAGCTGCACTATATTATTTTTGAGTAGTTGATAGAATATGTAAACAGGAACTAAGCATTCAGTTATTTAGCTTAATAGAAGAAGTTCCTAAGTTTTATAAGCTCTGTGTCAATTATTAATGGAATGGAATATAGAGATAGCCTATTGGGCAGGGTTTGATAGAACAGGAAATGGTGAGATAATTGCCACTTCTGCTAGTAATATTTTCTCTCTGTATGAAAAGTAAACAACATGAAATGTGTAAGCAATGCAATGCTTTTTGGGGCAATAGGTTATGAGTAAGTGAAAGTATATACCAAAACTGATGAAGAATCAACTTGATAATGGTTGAATGCAAATAGCCATCAAAAACATTGGCTGATGCATGGAAAGAAAAAGGACTATGCACATTCATATATAAACAAAAATGAATCATACATGCTAAGGAAAAATTACCCTGAAGTTGTTCTTTAGGCAAATTCTGTAGAGTTAGACTAAAGAAGACTTTGAAAGGAGCAAGTTCTGACATAAAATTTGTCAGGTCTCATGAGTGAAATGACACAAGATCAGGATGCTACATTGCCTATCTGTCAAACCATGCCAACAACAATGCTGACAATGAAGATATGAGAGCAGATATGTAGCAAGGATAAATGAAATTAAGCAAAATCAACTTAGCTGAAATGCTAATTGGCAAAAAAAGCATATGATTAAATGAATTTAAGGGTGTACTGAAAACTACTTTTAATGACTTACCTCTAAAGTTTTCATCTAAGAGTGCAAAAGAAAACCACATAAAAAGATTTTAATTAAAAAAAAAAATGAAAGCATGACCACAAATCAAAATCTTGACGCATGTAAACCAAATTACAGGTTTTTATCAAACAGAAAATAAACAAATGACCTATTCAAAATAGAACACCAGTTTCAGGAGCCTAATTTATTAAATTCAAAATTATGAACAATCTACAAATATTAAGTCCATAACTGCTGGAAATACATAAACATTTTTCTTTGATGATAGCCCACATTTTCAACAGGAGAGAAATCTTTTACAAGAGGAGTGGTAGTAACTTCAAAGTTTTGGCCTGTTTGCCCTCATTCAACAAAGGCTAACAGGTTGAAACTTCAAAGTCATTATCACTTCACTTCTTGTAAAAGTTTAGCAAGTATGTGCTCTACTAAAAAGCACAAGTACTTCTGAAATTTAATGCTAAATCATTTTTATATACAACTTGAAATAAACACACACACACACACACACATATATACATGTGTGTGTGTGTGTAATTCTTTTTGGACAATTAGTGTGTTGAGTAAAGCATGTTCATAGTTTGGGCTACCTGGTGTCATCCACAGTGAGGGTATATATCAGCTGGATCTACATCAGAAATTCCACAGTGATAATTGAGATAATAATGAAGGAAACAGAAGATAGATTTAGCACTAGTCTTTATTCAGTACAACAATCATTTTGATCCATCCTACAATTATCCGTTGTGGGTAGAATTTTGTGCATCTAATAGTGTTGCATCAGTCTGTGCAATTTGTGTCACATCAGGTACATGCATAAAGGGGATGTTCTGCAGGATATACTGAGATACCCTAAGTATGCCTACTGTATTTTGGTTATGACTAACTACAACTGTCTGTGGGTATATAACATAAAATTAAAATCATAAAATATCGAGAGTACAAGCTATCAAAGAAGGTTTGCATTTAAGTTAATGAGGAGAGGTGTGCACTCCTGGTCATGAGTGTGTGTGTGTGTCTATAACAGAGTGCACACCCTTCCCTGTTAACCTAAATGTACTCTTTCTTTGACAGATTCTACTCTCTATATTTTATAATTGTATGATTTTTATTTTATGTTATATACTCACAGATAACTGTAGCTAGCCCCATTAGTCGGTCATAACCAAAATGCAGCAGGCAAGAACAACATGCCTAGGACAACTCAGCATATCTAGTGAGACATCTTCTTCATGCTTGTACCTGATGTGACACAAACTGCATAGTTCGATGCAACACAATTAGATGCACAATATCCTACCCATAACAGACAGTTGTGGGATGGGTCAAAACGATAACCATACTAAATAAAGACTAGTGCTAAATCTATCTTTCATTTCTTTCATCAATTATTATATATATAAAACATTGTGGTGGACAGTATTGGGTACAGCAGACAAGATCTCAGTATATTAAAGTAGTGCATGTCTAGTTTGAAGTGTTTGGATTATGGGAAGATGAAACATATGTACAGGTTAAGGAGGAAGGTAGGATGGGTCATGTAAATATTAGTATGTATGAGAAATATAAAATAAAATTATTAATGAGCAGAAGGAAGAGTATGGGATATAAGTGAACCTTGGAATATACTGGAGTTAGTCTAGATAGGAATAATCCTGTCAGCATATAGTACAATTCAGTTGTCTAGCAAGAGATAATTCCAATCCAAGATGGATAGAAACTTTAGTTTCTCAAAACAGCCACAATAACTTCATTTGCTTGTATCAAAGTAACAACATTGCTTTGTCAAAGCTTTCAATGATGAGAATGCACAGGCATTAATGTAGGAGTGCAATTCTCAGATATATCTTATTCTAAAGAAACTGTACTGGTAACCACTGAGAAGAGAAAACGACAATGCATTAAAAGAGATGGTTGATCATGTGTCACCTTTTAGTTGGTGAATAGGAAGGTGACAGAGCAGCAGATAGCAGGTTTGGAAAGGTTACTCTTCTTGAGTTCACACTATCACCTTTCCATACAGAAGGATATATTACTCTGGGTGAACAGGAGAAAGAGTTTGATGAGGATATTGAATACTGTAGAGCACACTGTTTGAGGTTAACGAAGTGGATACCATGAGAACCAATCACGTGATGGCAGTGACAGACAACATTCTTAAGTGAAATCGAAATTGAACCATATTCGATGGCTGGCACCTGTGCCAGTGGAGCACTAACAGCACTGTCCGAGCATGTTCATTGCCAGAGCAACTGTCTGGCTTCTGTGCTAGTGGCCCGTAAATAGCACCATTTGAGCGTAATTGTTACCAGCATCACCTTCTAGCACTTGTGCTGGTGGCACGTTAGAAAATCATTCGAGCGAGGTCGTTGCCAGTGCCGCAAGACTGGCTCCTGTGCAAGTGGCACGTAAAAAGCACCTTATTAGGCGAGGCCATTGCCAGTACCGTGTGACTGGCCCTCATGCCGGTGGCATGTAAAAGCACCCACTACACTCGTTAGGAAGAGCATCCAACTGTAGAAACTCTGCCAGATCAGATTGGAGCCTGGTGCAGCCTTCTGGTTTGCCAGTCCTCAGTCAAATTGTCCAACCCATGCTAGCATGGAAATCGGACATTAAATGATGATGATGATATGGTGACCAAACATTGTGTGGAGAAGGTGAGTTTGGAAGATCTCAGTCAGGATCTTCTGCCTTGATAGATCAGATAAATAAATTTTTGTTTGTGTCAGATTTTATATGAATGTAATTTCTTATAGATATTTTCATACTGTTAGTTATCTTGCAGAATGCTATAAGAGAGGCTACACAATCTAATGTGGACAACTGATTTTTCCAGAAGCTTTAGAATGTGATCTACATCAGCTAAACTTATCAAATGAAAATAAATGATAACTTATGAATCAAGAGTTTTAATTCCTGTAGAAAGCAATTAACAAAAATTAGTCAAAAAGAAAAACAATAAGGAAACATGCATAAGAGAAAATATTGCCAACACAAAACAAACTGAGGCAAATTGAAGTAACTTTAACTTACAGGTGATTCATCACCAGGTCCAAGAACAATTGCACATATTTTGAGGTAACCTTTACAACCAGCCAATGTGTCATCTGGGTCACTAAGAAGAAGCCATTTTCCAATAAATGCATGTGTAGGTTCATCATAAACCATTCCAATATCCATCTAGCAGAAGAAAAAGAAAATATTATAAGCATACAATTTTTCAATAATTTTGTTTACCATATAGTTTTATAGTACACAACGTATATATATATATATATATATATATATATATATATATATATATATATATATATATATATATATATATATATATATATAAAACAGAGTAACATTCCAAACATTTCAAACCTAATTGTTTTAGGTACCAAAGTAGTTGTAGTTGTACAGACATAGACACCCACTTGGCCCTTCCACTGTCAAACGCAACAGAACATCTAGAATGTCATAACTGAAGTTAGATAAGCTATATCACCACTCAGCTAGTAGTCAATTGCACTGCTTATCCAAGAATCAAACTTATGACCTTACTAGCTTAAAAGCTCCAGCAGAGGGCTAATTGGGCCTGTGGCCCAAAACTAAAGAGAGCTAAATAACAAGAATATAATATGTCTATAATGATTACTAGCAGAAAGACTGCCCTCCAGGTGGTTTTCTGTTAGTCACTTGATAATATTTTTACATTCGATTCCCAATTCTAATGATTTTTATATTTTACAGCTAATTATTTCTTTGTATAATAGTGCTCACTTGTTTAGTAAACATTGCATTCATTATTTTATCACAGTCATAATCTCTCTTTTTAAACAAACATCAAGGTAGTCCAACTACATTCAGTGTGCAAAACAATAGCAACGATCATATAGATATTTTAATACCTATAGTGCTGCTAAATGTTCTTTTTCAGTCGCATATTTTTTGGGACGTCTTATGTTGAATTGTAAAATTCTAATGTGATATTTGTGTAATAAAAAAATCAAAACTGGAGTGTGTGTGTTTATATTAGAGAGACAGTGTGTATGTAAGAGAGAGTGGGGAGAGAACATTGCAAACAATGAATGAAATAAACATGAAATGAAAATATTATATAAAAAGCTCATTAAAAACTATCTTGTACCGAATATTTAAATTTGTGTTTATCACACGGTGTTTATCATATGACATCAGAGATCAAGGAGGAGATAAATGGCTGCATTAATTTATGTTGAAATAAGAACTTTGGGACAAATTGGAGCTAAGTCATTTCTCTCCTCCTTAATCTCTGATGTCATATGATAAACACCACCAAAATGGTGTGAATCAGCCAAGAATTATCTGCTAGAAATAGCAACCCAAATACTTTTAAATCAGATCCCAATAGTGGATGTTCAAGAACCAAATGAAGGGCAAATTTTCAATCTCGGGATCATCCTGATTCCAGAATAGTATGATATGTCTATGTAGAGCAAATGTAGTCTGAAATACAGGGATACTAGACGGACAGACAGAATCTTGCTTTTACTAATATAGATGATTATGAGCACAACACCCTAACCACTGGGACATCTTGTGTTATCACATATGCACACAGAATCCAAGAAATGCAACTTAGTACTAATGGTACTATTTATTGTGCTTTTAATTGTACACAGTTCTTGATTCAACTTGGCTGAAAATATGTAACAAAACAATACTGATTGTGCTAATTGTTCATTGAGATGACTTAAAATATACCTCTTAATACAAATACTTTAATTAAAGCAAGGATATTATACAGTTATTGAAACTGTGTAGAAGTAAATGTGAGAATTGAAGTTTGCTTATATTGTTAGGGTACAAACCTACAGTTTATTACAAAGAGTCATAACTATATTCTGCTTAGATATAAATGATCAAAAATCTCTTGTCTCATGATCTATATGATGGCCTTTCCTGTTGATTAATTGCATTATATCACTGGGAAAGGTCAGCTCCATCTTAAAAAGAAACATATATTCTCTTCAGTTGAAAGTCAACTATTCTAATCTTTTCTTTCCTGATATCCATTTTTTTTTGGTTGTTTTTTGTAGTGCCTGTTCATGGTGCTAAGTTATTCTGCCCATATTCCATAAAACCTTTTAGTAATATGCAAATTTAAATCCTGCATATTACAACAGCAACCGGCCAACTTCAGTAAATCAATAGTCAGTGATGTGAAAAAAACCTCTCTTTTCATATATTTAGTGAAAACACAAATACAATGTTCCAGAAAAACTTAC
This sequence comes from Octopus bimaculoides, assembly GCF_001194135.2. Classification (NCBI taxonomy): domain Eukaryota; kingdom Metazoa; phylum Mollusca; class Cephalopoda; order Octopoda; family Octopodidae; genus Octopus; species Octopus bimaculoides. The sequence continues at coordinate 169,194,911 of NC_068982.1, forward strand.
AAAACAAACATTAAAAATTGTTACATATTCAAAAGCATAGTCTGTGTTAGTTATTGAATATTTCAACCACATGTGACAAACTAATAGACTACATGCCACTCATCATTAACAAGATTAGACTGCAAACAAACAGGAAACAACTTCTATCTCATTCCAGGGTGAAAAACTAGAGGTAGTCGATAGCTTCCGCTATCTGGGCGACCAAGTTAGTAGTGGGGGTGGGTGCGCTGAAAGTGTAGCTGCTAGAATAAGAATAGCCTGGGCAAAGTTTAGAGAGCTCTTACCCCTGCTGGCGACAAAGGGACTCTCACTCAGAGTAAAAGGCAGACTGTATGATGCATGCGTACGAACAACCATGCTACATGGCAGTGAAACATGGGCTGTAACTGCTGAGGACATACGTAAGCTCGCAAGGAATGAAGCCAGTATGCTCCGTTGGATGTGTAATGTCAATGTGAATACCCGTC
>NC_068982.1:169196053-169197883 GCF_001194135.2 Octopus bimaculoides
TGGCACATAAAAGACACCATTTCGAGCGTGGCCGTTTTCGTGCGGGTGACACGTAAAAGCACCCACTACACTCTCTGAGTGGTTGGCGTTAGGAAGGGCATCCAGCTGTAGAAACTCTGCCAAATCAGACTGGAGCCTGGTGTTGCCATCCGGTTTCACCAGTCCTCAGTCAAATCGTCCAACCCATGCTAGCATGGAAAGCGGACGTTAAACGATGATGATGATGATGAGATGGAGCAAATTTTACTATAATGAAAATATTACATAGTCAATACTTTTTCTTAATTTATGGTCTTTTTTTTTAGATGATTTATATTGAATGTTTTGTTATTTGAAACTATGAATGAATAAATAAAATTTTACCTTAAAAGAACCTATGAGTGAGTCAGATCGTAACTTCCTCGAGTTGAACACCTGCAAAAGTTAATGTATCTAGGTATAAAAGTCAATATAAAATAATAAATGAAAAAATTCATCCTTTAGAAACTAGTAAATTTCTAATCCTATATTAACCAAAGTTCAAGTATCTGGAATAAAAAAAGAAATCTAATCAAAAGCCTGAAGTTATCTAGCTTTCTTAAAACTCAATTCATTTAAATTTTGGAATAACTAAGAAACTTTCCAGTTCCCCCTATGATGAATTCAGGTGAGTATTACCTGAGATGTCTTACAGCATCAGTTTTGGCTCTGAATTTTCAGTTCGAATTTAACTTCCTAAATGCTGGATAGGTCTTTTTCAAGATGCATAAAAAAAAAAAGTGATAGGTTCGGGAGTGCTTAAATACTTCATTTGCTCATTTTCAATACCAATACATCAGATGACTGTAAGAGAACTGCAAGAGGACTGTAAAGTAGTAAGTTCTGTGTGCTACGACAATATAACCACCATCATCATTTTACATTAGTTTTCCATACTTGTATGGGTTTGATGGACTATCACAGTCCAAATCTGATTTTTTAAAATTACTGCTCTTCTTGACATATTGAAAAAGTGTGGTAAGTAGCTTGCTTATGAACCACATGGTTCCAGGTTCAGTCCCACTGCGTGGCACCTTGGGCAAGTGTCTTCTACTATAGCCTCGGGCTGATAAAAGCCTTGTGAATGGATTTGGTAGACGGAAACTGAAAGAAGCCTGTCGTATATATATGTATGTGTGAGTATATGTTTGTGTGTCTGTGTTTGTCTCCCCAACATCGCTTGACAACAGATGCTGGTGTGTTTACGTCCCCGTAACTTAGCGGTTCGGCAAAAGAGACTGATAGAATAAGTACTAGGCTTACAAAAAATAAGTCCTGGGGTCGATTTGCTCGACTAATGGTAGTGCTCCAGCATGGCCACAGTCAAATGACTGAAACAAGTAAAAACGTTGTCTGTACATGATTTGTGACCAGTTTTCAGAGTGTACTGGATAGATTTTATGGTGGAAATAACACCTGTGATGATGTTCTCTTGTAACTAATATGCTTATCATCATCATCATTTAACGTCCACTTTCCATGTTAGCATGGGTTGGACGATTGATAGTTCATAATATTCATCAACAATTGATACTTAATCCTACTTCCTATTTTCCAGTAAACAATTGCTTAAATTCTTATTTGGATGTAATACCTAAATTCTTTAATCCCTGTTAAATCAGGAACCTAATGGTTAGACTGCAAACATTTTTATTATGTTCTATTGAGAAATAAGTAATTTATTTTTTCTTTTGGTTTAATAAGAAGAGCGTGGAGACGCAATGGCCCAGTGGTTAGGGCAGCGGACTCGTGGTCATAGGATTGCGGTTTTGATTCCCCGACTGCGCGTTGTGAGTGTTTATTGAGCGAAAA